>NW_013528137.1:910353-913218 GCF_000836215.1 Papilio polytes | reverse complement strand
TAATCCGGATAAACTTGACCTAATTCCGTGCCGTCACTTTGTAGTTAACCGTATTACCGCTGTAGTTACGACCTGTATACATTTTTAATGCACCCACGAGCTTATTAATGAACTCTCTGATGTACTTCGTAATGAAAATGAAAGTGTTACATTGCGCCAATTAACTTTAAATATACATTATAGCGTCGTTAAGGGAATGAAAACAAGAAATTAGGCCAACATCTTATGGGAAATGTCCTTGATAAAGTTAAATTCAAACTACATAACCAGACACACATTAAAACGCAATCTTTTTTTAATTATTTAAATTGGTTATTAAAATGTATTCTAAATAAGTTCTTGGCTCAAGAAAACTTCATTAACCTCAACTCGAAAAATTATCTACGTATATATTGACTGCTTCAATTTTCCCCTATGACAATAGAATTAACCAGATCAACATATAAAACATTCATTTCCAAGCAGATTTCTTTATTAAATACAAATTAAATCTCATTCGTTTAATTAAACACAACTACTCGTGACTCGACTAGAGTAATCCGACAGTATTTTATATGTACCTAATTTACACGAGGAAAAAACAGTGAGGCTAAACGCGCATGGATTTGAACTATTTTAGCAGTATTCATGCGTTCAAAGCATTACAGTACTGCAACATGTACTGCTCTGGCTTAGTTTTCTGCCGTCGTGTAAAACATGAATGTTGGTAGACAGTAATCTGACACGTATGCGAGATAAACTTAGCAACGAGAAACGTCTCGTCATCAAACGTCTCAGAATTAACTGTAGTCGAATTCCTATTAATACAATGACTATGATATGACGTATCATAGTTATGTTAGTTTTAGATCGCGCACACCTTTGACTAAAATATCGCACAACTGTTTAGTCGCGCTTTGATTCCTTTGAACTTTTATAGGTACACACACTACTCGATTTACAACTAAACTTGTCCAACTAAAAATTTGAATTGAAAACGAAACAAGCAATAGCCCAACAGTTGTGCGATAGTTCAACCAAAGTTGTACACCCGCTCTTATAAAAAAAATACTAATCATTGATTTTTTAAACAATTTATAAATAAAATATAACCTAACCTATGATGTAGTTTTAAATGTCAAATGAATGTTTGAAATCCGATAATTTAGTCGTAACAAGTATACAGAAATACAAAATTTCCTTCTCAACAATAGTGTAGTGTAGTGTAGATAAAAACGTAACAAATAATTCGTAGTTTTCATCATTTTCGTACATACAATAACAATCTATTCGGCGCCAATTCCAATATGAAAGCAATAAACGATTGTACGATAGGCAATATGGCGGCGGTCACGTAGCGCGCCAGTTTTTGCACACATGTCTTTATCAATTAATTTCCTTAGTACATAATACAATAGATATAAAATTACAGTAAACAAACATAACAAACCATCCATATATAATTAAAAAAACTAAAGTAAGAGTGGCAGACCTTTGACTATACAGTCGCACAACAGTTTTGCGATTGTCTATTGTTTCGCAGCAAATTCAACTGTTTAGTTGCATAACTAAAATTCGAGTAGTGTGCGCATCCATGTAAGCTCATAGGAATCAAAGCGAAACTAAACAGTGGTCCGATGGTTTAGTTTGATCTATATATGTGAGATAGTTGGATAAGAATATTACAACGTTCAAAGAATGTTAAGCATTCACTTCTTAGTCAAAACATTATCTCTCTGTTATAGATATCTCCGTTGCAGTTTTAGTTTACAATAACACGGTCTAACAATCGACGGTGGAGACAATTTGAGGACAAAACAACGAGTGAACAAAATGCTCTGCCTTACACTGGAATTACGAGCTTGTGTTAAGCATATGTCGAAGGAACTTAAATAACCTTAAGATTAGTTTTGAAGTTTTAGGTAGTGACGTAAAATAGTAGCCTAACTTACTAATCTCGTCTTACTTCTTATTAGTTAATATAATAAATGCGAAAGTTTAGATGAGTGGATTGATGTTTGTTAATGCGTATCTCCAGAACGACTCAACGGATTTTATTGAGATTTAACATAGATATAGTGCATAGTCTGAAAGAACATATAACTGCTATTTTAGTTTTTAAATTCTAAAAACAGCTAGTCCTTTGTTAAATAAAAAATATCATTGCATTATTACTCATTGAAATAACTCTTTTACCTTGTTAGAAAACCGTTGTAAATTTCTTTGCAACTGCAACAGGCATAGTAGTTATTTTACACAAGAACGTTAAACTTTCTACGAATAATGTGTACAGACGACCGCCCGGAGTACACCCTTCGCACAATTTAAAAGGGAAGTCGTGTTTTTCTTTACTAACATGTGACATTTCATTTAAGTAACCTTATCTTTGAGGATTTTACTCCTTCCGTCTAATTTCAGTCATACTTAGGTTAAAGCTTACGTACTACTTAGGTTATATTTTAGAACATTGAGTGACAAAAACTTTGTAACATAACAGTTTCTATACATGACTAAAAAGATATATAGATTCACTACTCAAAAATCTATTTTCATTGGACATCAATCAAACATCGTGTTTATTTTTTGGACATCATTCTGACCAATGCTTACACTGACGGTAATAGGTGCGTTTACGTTAAATTTTGTTACGTTACGTTAGTTTAAATATTGAACTAGTAGGTTTCTTATTTTTCATGCAATAAGTAATTTATTAAGACGAACTATCAATTTTACTACAATTTGAAGTTTTACAAATATTTTGACAACAGAACCCAGGAAACAAAAGTTAAAGTAGTGCTTATTAAAATCAATTAAAACACAGCTGATAACAATTCAAAATAAATGAGCGTCGGAGGCTCAGTGGTTTAAGCACTTGACTTGTAATCT
>NW_013528137.1:905230-910313 GCF_000836215.1 Papilio polytes | reverse complement strand
ACATCGTGATGCAACCTGCACATATCGGCGAAGAAATTCAAAGATATGTGTGAAGTCGACCAACCCGCAGTGGGCCAGCGTGGTTGACTATACCCTAATTTAGGGTAGGCTCCGATCCCCTCGGTGGGGACATATAGTGAGCTGGTGGTGTGTGATAACAATTCAAAGACTGCACATTTACAACACGTGTTAAAAAGGTAATATAAAACCACATTTTATAAAAAAAACGCAAATGTCCCTTTAAGAGCACAATATTCAAAAAATATTTTTAAAAGATCTTGGACGATTGATTAACGATAATGAATTTCCGTTTACTAACTACATTAAATATGTAAAATAAAAAGCATATTAAAGTCTTAACATTGCCATGCGATCATTTAATATTTTTACATAATTTAATACCCGTCTAATCGTTTGATTCAATCGGCCAACGTCTAACACTGAATTATTTCACAATATCCATCTCGACAATTTATAATACAGTAAAGTATGACGTTTGAACAAATTAATTAATGTCAATAAGTCAATAACTGCAGATAAGGTCTTTGTATTAAGAGTACTTTGACGTTATCAGTCATTACAAAGATTAACGTACGATAAACAAAGCACCAGACAGGATAAGTGGACTAAGCGTAGAAAGATTTAAGCTATCTAATTTTAGACATTAATTGTAACAGCGGAATTAACTTCACAGAAGACTAACTCCCGCCAGAATGGCGCGGTATTCTTATACGTCTGACTGACATTGACAGCTGTCATAGTGACGGGATGATCTAGTGTTGTACCAAACATCCTATACTGATTTTCTTCTTAACACTAACTAGTACTATTTAAAGTAAACTGAAGTCTAAAATAAACAGAGACTGCAGACTATGTAAAAAAGTAGACGTCAGCAACAATAATATTTGTTACAAGAAGCCCGCTATCCTGGTGCAATACTAACCACGAAGTGGAAGTAATTCCACGTTTCGTCTTATGTGTGCCTGAGGCCTAATTACACTCCTATTTTCTTTAAAGAAAGAGTGGAAATTATTAGTGAATTTAACAGAAGAGGAACGCATAGGAAAGAGGAATATCCGCTTTCTGTGCGTCTCTGTCGATTAATAGTAGGCCAACGCATCTATGGGTAGTAATCGCTTCGCTATTTCGGGAAAATCAGGTGACCGCTTGCTCGTTTATTGTCGTATAGTAAAAGAAATTATGGATTCATCTATAGTCAAGAGCCATTAAGATGTGCGTTTTAATATACCTCGATATCACAATAACAAAACCTCGCTCTATTATCTACAAAATTATACAGAACAATGTTCCATACAAATGTATTGAACGTGAGGTAACGAGTTCATTACAATATACGGTTAGCTATATTCGGAGTTCATTCACCTCAAGCATTGCATGTTTTTATACCTATATTATATCAAGCAACGTGCTGATTACCTCATCACGAACTGACGCTCTGATGCTGAGAAATAATCCCAATGATAATATGAGTGATAAAATGAAAACAAATGGATATGGTATTTAATGTTTTCATAACAACATGATATTGAAATAAACGTATGAGAAATTAAACAGAATACATTCTCATTGCCTATAAGGTTAAAGAGAAGTTCAAATAAAAATTATAACTATAACAAAATATAAAACATACTCAATGTATGTATTCAGGTGTCAGTTGTCACGACACTAAAATGCCTTCTCCAAATAATATAAAATCGATTCATAAAAACCACATTTATTCTAAACGATATAGAAATCGCGTGACGAATGTGATAATATAATATTGGGGAAAATCGGATCTAAAATGTTATCATTTTGCTGCTAATTCAATACTCGGGATAACGAAATTGGAGGAGATTATCTTCTGATATCGTCTTGTTATTTCTAACTAAAATAAACTTTATTTTATCTGGAAGCACCATACCTGGAACAAAAAAGATTTTTTAATTAAAAACTGTACTCAAATTAACCTTGTCATCGTATCCATTAAAATAAGATAGTTTAAAAACTCTCAGAACTTTGATTTATATTTAAAAGTCAAGTTGCATAGTTCCTTAAGTTATTTAAAAACCGCCGAATAACAAAAACGCAAATTAAAATTAAAAAAAAAAAACAAAAAGTTAATCACCATAAACCGAAAGTAGGGTATAGCATACAATAGCTTCGTAAGCAGAAAAAAACGGGAGCCGTTTACAAATAAGGAATTGAAATGAATGAATAATGAGAGCAGCGTGAATACGAAACGCCGTATGAATGAAATGAAGCGAACGGCGGGCTATAGGCCCTTGTAGGGCAGTCGGGCAAAAACCCTATGCCGTTGAAACATGTGGGAAAGTGACCCTGTCCCTTTCTACCCGCATCTAACGTGAACCGGTCTATTAACATAGTTAACACACTCATTGTAATTCTAACCTCAAAAATATGATCCAAGAACATTCCTACGAAATATCGACCCTTAGCCTTCTTAGTCATAGTCATCCTTTTTAATCATACACAAGTTAACTAATTATTTCTTCGCATTTTATTTCTCGTTGTCCCTGATATCTCAATACGCTTTTATAAACACGGCATTTAATAAGGTTGCCAGCAATGGGCGGCAATATGAATACATCACAAAATGGAAAAGTAATTATAACAGTTACTATTTACTCGCGAATAGCAACCTATTTAGTATAACAAAGTTCCAACACGAAGCTCACATAAATTTCCGATACAAAGCCCTCATGTACGATACAAGCAATGGTAGTTTGTAAACGATTGCGAAACTGAAAGGAAGTTCGAGTGCGCGGTGTCGCGGCGTAGGGCGTCAATTTGCGATATCGATACAATCTTGATTCGTTTTCGCAACGCCCGTGAATCGAATGATTCACTTTACAATTACTTTCTGCTACTCAATTTTCGAACTCTTATCTTTCCAATTAACTTAAATAAACAGAAAACTTTCTATAAACACTTACCTAAATGCAAACTGAAAAAATATAATTTGAAATAATTGAATATAAAAAGATTCATTCTAATAGAAATACAGGCAGTTACAAAACAAAGGCATTAACATAAAAAAGAAATTAAACACCACATTTTTTTTTATTTCTTATTTATGCAATTTTTTTTTTTCATGTAATAAACAAAAATAATCTGTGATATCTAATATTTAATGCGGATATTTTGTAAGTAGACGGCAATATTAATTTTAAATGTAACAATTAAATCTCTCCCCTACCCTACCCAAAACAATCGCATACCGAATAATAATTAATTCACAGGGTTAGCAAAAACGACTATATACTCTAATTCTATAGATTAGTGTTCAAAATGGCGTAGCAGACGGGATCAACCCCAAATCACTACCTTAATCCATTCATAATTTAAATAGGGAAGGTTGAAGACGTCACTGGAGTGAGGAGCTAGCACTTGTCAATGTCAGGACCAAGACGTATGAATCCACAATGAAGGTACAACACGAATTTAAAATTCATTTGCAAATACAATTTTAAACAGAATACATATTTATACCAAAAGCTAGAACTATTTATTTATTCTCTCAGTTCTCCGAAGGTTTTTTGCAATGTAATTAAGTGCTGTGTAATGGTTGCTTAAGTTCCTTGGTGTTTGGTTGATATAGACGTAATAAAATCCGTTAAAATACCTAACCACAAAGAAGAAGCGAGCCTATTTCTTTCTCAAAGGCCAGTAACGCATCAACACTTCCTCTATTGTTGTGAATGTTTATGGGCGTCCATGAGTATCTGTGGTCCCGCCGCTCTTTTACTGTCTTCTCTTATTAAAAAAAAATAACTCTTTACTCAATGTAAATAAATGAATGCTCAAATTAAAATTAAATGCTTATTTCTGTGGGGATGGTAATACCACGACATTTACATGCGGATTCACAACGTATATGTCAGGGCCGTCCTCGGCACCATGGCATTTGTTTTATCTGTTGGGTGCGCCATTGGAATTAGGGTAAAAGATTGTTACACGTCCATGTTGCCCTAAACGCTACGTTGATTAATGTGCCATTTTAATTTTTAATTTATGATACAAGGGGAGTTTAAAATCGTTAGCAAATATTTAGACCAGATTTATTATCGAATTGTAGACATGAACAGTACTGTTACATTAGGTAATGAGGTAAACGTACCAGTTATTGACTACGCATCAGTGTGATTTAATAATATACCAATGTTATATTTCCTATTTATTTTAATTGATTAATTAAGTTTCTTTTCCTGTCCTTCTCCTTTTTCAACCAACTATTTTACATTTTTTGTATCATTAGGTGGCACACGAGTAAGCGGCCACCTGAATCCGCCAAAATGTCGAAGAGATTGCTACCCATAGACATTCCCAATAGCTGATACGTTGTCTACCCTTAATCGACATCTATCTCTATATGTTTCTTGGTTACAACCAATGAAAAACACGCATTAACATTTCCTCATTCATAAACATAGTTGTATTGTTTAGACAGTCTGTAAAGCACGATGCGTGGTAGACAAATGTTTGTGTTGCATGTTAATTACGAACGTGATTAGCGGTGAATGTGTGGTTCCAGTAATACACCAACTACATTTGACGTTATTAATTATTTACATTATTTGAACAAGAATTCCTACATGATACAATTAACAAAGGGACTGTTATCGTGAATTTATTATTTTAATTGTGCCTTGGGAGCGTTGTGTAGGGTGAGTAGGGTTACTAAACTAAGGCTTATATTTCGAAATCGTCATACGTAATCAGGTGAGACGTGGTTTAAATCTAAAAGTATACTAAGGACAATATTTTATAGAAAAAGGATTCAAATAATCAGCTCGATTGTCTAATGTTATTGTATCCGACGGGCTTAAACTTACCCAAAGCCGGAAGAACCTCAAATACATTGCAGGTGTTTAAGGGGCTACACTCTTTTCTTGAAGAACTCTAAGTCGTAACTGTTTGGAAATCCCGGTGAGGATAGATAATTTAATTACTAAAAAGTAATGAAGATTACTCTTAATTAATTATAATTGAACAAAGGCGAGGAAAAATCTTATACTTAACCAACAGTAGGCATGAAATATGAGTAAGATTTTGTGGTGAC
>NW_013528137.1:891543-905219 GCF_000836215.1 Papilio polytes | reverse complement strand
CCTCTAGTGTTGTGAATGTTTATGGGCGTCCATGAGTATCTGTGGTCCCGCCGCTCTTTTACTGTCTTTTCTTATTAAAAAAAAATAACTCTTAACTCAATGTAAATAAATGATTGCTCAAATTAAAATAAATGCTTATTTCTGTGGGGATGGTAATACCACGACATTTACATGCGGATTCACAACGTATATGTCAGGGCCGTCCTCGGCACCATGGCATTTGTTTTATCTGTTGGGTGCGCCATTGGAATTAGGGTAAAAGATTGTTACACGTCCATGTTGCCCTAAACGCTACGTTGATTAATGTGCCATTTTAATTTTTAATTTATGATACAAGGGGAGTTTAAAATCGTTAGCAAACATTTAGACCAGATTTGTTATCGAATTGTAGACATGAACAGTACTGTTACATTAGGTAATGAGGTAAACGCACCAGTTATTGACTACGCATCAGTGTGATTTAATAACATACCAATGTTATATTTCCTATTTATTTTAATTGATTCATTAAGTTTGCTTTCCTGTCCTACTTTTTCAACCAACTAATTTACATTTTTTTGTATCATTAGGCGGCACAAGAGCAAGCGGCCATCTTAATCCGCCAAAATGCCGCTGTCCACAGACATTCCCAATAGCGGCTGCGTTGCCTACCCTTAATCGACATCTATCTCTATATGTTTCTTGGTTACAACCAATGAAAAACAAGCATTAACATTTCCTCATTCATAAACATAGTTGTATTGTTTAGACAGTCTGTAAAGCACGGTGCGTGGTAGACAAATGTTTGTGTTGCATGTTAATTACGAACGTGATTAGCGGTGAATGTGTGGTTCCAGTATTACACCAACTACATTTGACGTTATTAATTATTTACATTATTTGAACAAGAATTCCTACATGATACAATAAACAAAGGGACTGTTATCGTGAATTTATTATTTTAATTGTGCTTTAGGTGCGTTGTGTAGGGTGAGTAGGGTTACTAAACTAAGGCTTATCTTTCGAAATCGTCATACATAATCAGGTGAGACGTGGTCTAGATCTAAAAGTATACTAAGGACAATATTTTATAGAAAAAGGATTCAAATAATCAGCGCGATTGTCTAATGTTATTGTATCCGACGGGCTTAGACATACCCAAAACAAGAAGAACCGCAGATGCCTTGCAGGTCTTTAAGGGAGTACACTCTTTTCTTGAATGCCTCTAAGTCGTAACTGTTTGGAAATCCCTGTGAGGATAGATGAATTAACTACTAAAAAGTAACTAAGATTGCTCTTAATTAATTATAATTGAACAAAGGCGAGGAAAAATCTTATACTTAACCAACAGTAGGCATGAAATATGAGTAAGATTTTGTGGTGACATTATTTCATTGTAAATGGGCCTATACATGTTTCGCATTATAATGAATCACGATATGATTAATCAATTTTTCGCTAACGTTGTCGATATTGTAATTTGAACGGTTAATTCCTGCACCAAAGGTTAAACAAAGGTTGAAGAAATTCATAGGTTTCATTCATTTATTCTTTCTCAATAATAATATCAAAGCGTCCAAGTTATTATAAAGATAATTTCCCTTCGTCATAAATTATAATCTTGATTGGGTCTTTCTTTTGAAACAAATTGGCTTGGGGACAGGTTTCATAGAGATTTCCCGGGGGTCTAGTTTAATTGGTCATTTGCATCAGCCGATGGCAGCAAAAAGGTCCACATTAAATAAAGATTGACTGCCGCCGCAGCGCCGCAGCGGATGGTGCGAGGACGAATCGATTGAACTTCGTATTACTGTAATTAGAAAAACCGTACTTCATTATTAACTAGCTTTTCCAACAATTTATATCTAGAACGTATTTGTACTACAATAATAAAGATTTTTTACACTTTTGTAATTTACTATGTACTACCTAGTTAATTATTAATATTTAAAACCTCAAAAAGATTTTGCGCACTTTAGTCAAAGTCAAGAGTTTCATAAAATCAGGTAATTTTCTTTATAAGTTAATACCTTTATTAGACACTAGCTGCTCCAGTGCGGCATCATCCGCATGAAATGACAAAATTCAAATGCACAAATGACAATTTGTTCCTTTATGTTGGCAGCAACTTATGGTCTCTTTTTATTCAAAATGTTGACTCCCTAAGTTGAATGGCGTGAAAATATATAGCCTAAAGCATGACGTAAGTGTAGGGTTTTTTATTAAAGAAAGAAGTATTCAAAACTATGCTGTAATTGCTGACATCTTAGGCAACAACTGGTTGATATTTAGAAAATATAACGTTAAACATCCCATAGCTATATAAATCAATCTTTATAAAAATAAACACGTAACATTAACTTCTCTTAGACATACATGCGGAAATATAAGGCCTATAAAGTAAAAACTAAACAAAAATATGTCTTCTATGAAAATATTTTCCCTCGACGATAACGCAACACAGGCGCGGCCGGCCTACATTGTTATCATTCCATCGTGTACCTTACTAAACAGTCAGTAAAAGAAAACTTGTCCCACATCAATTACATTACCACAATTTACGGCTTTCACAGTAAATTCGTATTTATTTTACAGCAATAAACGTAATAAACGTGGGCACTACAGTTTAATTTCAAGCAAAAGTCTGCACGCACTAACGAACGTGATGGTGATGGAGGAAACGCATAGTAAGGGAAAATATCCTCTTTTTGTGCGTTTCATCCAACATCTATAAAGGGTAGGCAACGCATTCGCTATTTCAAATGTCTATAGGCAGCGGTCGCAGAATGCAGATAGCAGAATGATACAGTACGTCAGAATAATGCAGTATTACAGTTTGAAGAGACATTTTACACAGCATTTGTGTTCAAACTTCCAACTATAATGGTACTGCACCATCGTACTACACTACATCATTGTTCTGCCCAAGTGTGAAACTAGATTCACTTATGAAATAACGCAGTATTTCAAATTCGCGCTCGGATTTACAAACATCGTATTTTAGCTAACTTTCCTTTTTTTATGCATGTCCGAAAGTAGTTCGAAGACCTAAATAGTAGCGATCAGATAAATTATACCTACAAATGTCACCAGGCGGTACGTCAATATTTAATTTAATAAAAAATCTGGTATCAGTAAACCGCTTTCACTGGTACATTCGTCTCCATACCGGCAGCACTAGTACGCGACATTTCTGTGCCCGTACGACCGGTTTAACGAAAGTCCGTCCCAAATTTATTTCCTTCTAGCTATTGCTCGCGACTTCGTCTGCGTGAAATTAAAAAATAATAAAAACATAGCCTATGTTACTTACTGATAACGTAGCTTTTTAATGATGAAAAAATTTTTGAAATCAGTCTAGTAGTTTTTGAGTTATTTCAATACACACAAAAATATTTCCTCTTTATAATATTAGTATAGATTTTTAAACTCATAAAACATCGTTGGTGCGATGGTAAAACTTTTGAACATTGTACGCAATTTATTAAATTATGTTCTCGATACGGCGTTTATCTTAGATCGTATATATTAAACGTAAGCAATTCTGAAAGTGCACAAACTGTAAGTAAAAGACAATAAAAACAATACTTACAAAAACTTATATAGCAGAAACCTGTAGTTAAAATTACCAAACGAACATAAGTCACGGAATATTCCACAGATGCAAGAATTAATGTCCAATAAATATTTATAGACCGTGATACATAATAAACGCTATATTCTGCAAAGCGAGTGGGTGTCAGATGGTACTATTTTGGGAGCACAGACTCTTGGTCTAATAAGACCACGTGGAGCCACGGTGATGCATTGACGACGATTTTACCTCGCGGTGGGTTGATGTTTATATCGGTAACGGATTACACTGTTAGAAAGAGATAAGATAATATTTAGCAAGTTTCGTGATGATGTATTTACATCCGAAGCACTAATATTTAATTTTCATACTAATTTGTTACACAAATTTGCCGGAAAGTTCAATATTCTGTATGGCGTTTTTTAATTTATTTATAAGCTTAAGTATTCGACAGTTCAAATTATGAAGTTACTAGCTTTCGCCCGCGACTTTGTCCGCGTATAATTAATAAGAACAAAAGTGAGTAGTGTATGTGTTCTTCCGGACTATCCTAAACCATCCATATCAAATTTTACCGAAATCCGTTCAACGGTTAAGGCTACAAACGCTAACAAACATCCATCCATCCATCTAAACTTTCATATCTATACTATTATAATAAAGCGTAAACACACACTTCTTTGTTGCCTAAGATGTCAGCAATCACAGGATAGTTTTGAATAATGCTTTTTTTAATAAAAAGCCCTACACTTACGTCACGCTTTAGGCTATATATTTTCACGCCATTAAACTTAGGGGGTAAATATTTTGGATAAAAATCCTAATGTGGGGAAGAGACCATAAGTTGCTGCCAACATCAGGAAAAAAAGATTGCTAAGGTTTGTCATGTCATGTCATTTTGACATTTGCTATTGATAATTTGACAAACGTAAACAATAAAATAAAACTTTCATAATTTCACGCGGATGAAGCCGCACGGGAACAGCTAGTTTGTAATATTAGTAGTTATGATTATTTTTAAAACAACAAACATAATTGGAGTGAGTTTCCTCTATAATATTTTTACTAACTATAGTGAAAGGTACAACTAATCTTGTTTGACGTCGTCTCGTCATGTCCGCAAGTCACAGATTATATCTCGAGGTGTAACACGGAGGCAGGAAACATGGCCTAGAGGGAGTTCTAGTCGCGTTAAACTGGTCCCATTCAGGTTATTAACTCGCCAATGGGCCCGTGCTTTGATTGACAACCTTGTGCTATATGTGTTCTATCTAATTCTTATAAAATATTTTTGATAGATAAAATAGCGAATTTTATTTGCAATATTCTAATCTATGACTTTTGTTATACAAAATTCATAAACTAATGAGTAACATATTCATGTTTTAAAATGCAAGTGGAGAAAAAACATTGTATTCTTGAAATAAGGGCAAGTCTAGGAAGTAATAAAAAAAAATTATGTAACTAATTGACAATTGTATTTGATTCTGAGATTGGACACGTCGCCCGTAGGTTTAATATGAAATATAAATAACGTTCTGAACCTAAAATAAACCTTTTAAAGCGTTTGTAGCGGAAACAAAATAAACTCAACATTATTTTCAACATTTTACGTCCCTGTTGGCTGCTGATAAAAATACTACGTTTGAAATTTCCGCCTCATCTGTGACATTGTTTGCTGTGAGTATTCACAAACGAAAACGATGTGTAAACATTATTGTGATCTCTTTCTTTAAAAAGAGGAAGAATAGGACGACAATACTTATGATTAAGATTTTTTACCCTCAATGTTTTGGCTAAATTACTTAATTGTAAAACGCTTTCTTCATCATGACCAGCTCACTACATGTCCCCACCGAGGGGCTCGGAGCCTACCCTAATCAGGGGTGACTAGGCCATAGACACCCACGCTGGCCCACTGCGGGTTGGTCGACTTCACACATATCTTTGAATTTCTTCGCCGATATGTGCAGGTTGCATCACGATGTTTTCATTCACCGGAAGAACGTCGGGTAAATTATGTAAGTATGAAAATTCGAAAAATCTAAAATCACATTGGTACACGGCGGGATTCGAATCCAAGACCTGTAGATTACAAGTCAAGCGCTTAAACCACTGAACGCTTTCTTGAATTCCTCAAATTATGCATTTTGTTTATGTGAAAAACAATAGATTGAAGTCATTTAAACGTGTAATGTTGTAAACAATAAAGGAAATAATCTAACAATTAACTTACCTTTACTGACATTGAATATTGTTAATTGTTTTTATTTTTTTTTTATCTGCTTTTATTCGATTTGTTTTCATTAACCTTTAGTTGCTTCTGCAATCTTGACTGTTGACATTTTAATAATGTTATCATTAAAATGTTAAATTCTTCAAGACTGTTTGTACTCACGTTTAAACACTTTTTATTTTTTTTTTAATTCATAGGCTTGTTATATTGTAAATAAAATTCTTAGTTAAGTAACTTAAATTCCAAGCTTAGACTTCTATATGCTAGATATTTAGTTCTAAAACTGCAATGACAAGCTGTATCATAGCCAGTATAAATAGAACCTTCCTAAGCTTATAGACGTTGCTGAGAAGAGTTCAACTTCTACTAATAAATTTGACGTATTTGGAAATGCCTTTTTAAGGTTTAATGCAATCAAGGCTCAATAATATATGGTTTGTGGAATGACGAATGACAGTTCTAGAAGTTAATACCCATAGTAAGTTAGTACGACATTTTCTTAAACGTTAAAGGGTTTTTTACCATTTCGTGATTCATACGTGTTGAAATAAAATTGTTCGTAGAATATAAACTCATTCGTTTGCGATACCGAATTAAGTAAACCACAGATTTTAAAACTATATTTAGACTATTTACAGCGATATATTTAAACTAAACTGCATTACAACTTTAGTAAAGCACTAACTGTTCCCGTGCGGCTTCATCCGCATGAAATTACGAAAATTTTGTTTTATAGCCTATAGCGTGACGTAAATGTAAGGTTTTTTATTTTTAAAAAAAGAATTAATCAAAAATATGCTATAATAGCCGATATCTTAGGCAACAAAGAAGTGTGTGTTTTCGCTTTATTATAATAGTAAACCATAACAATGTAGACTTGACTGTTTTTACACAAATGATGTGATCGAAATATTCCAAAATATAATTACCATGTTATGCTAAACATTATAGTATACAAACCTTTATAATATTTTAAAAACGTATAACTAAAGAAGTTTCTGCAACAGTACATTACGAATAATATTTCAAAACTGAAATATTATACAACGCTCCAGTTTATAAAAGAGTAAAGTGTAAAAACATTAAACACCATGGTTACAATAAATATTTACATTGTTCAATGTATGTCGCCGGTAAATTGTGGACGCCGCCTGTTTATAATGCGCCCGGCCAATCGTAGATTTGGCAATTTGCATAACGAATAAATTCATTCAAATATTGTATTGTAATGTGTTGGCTGCAGGCAATAAAGAATCTCAGGCAATAAAAAATCTAAGTGCAACTACCAATGATCCTTTTCAAAATGCCGAAACAAAACTTTAAGTTTGAATTAGTACCGTAAGCAATTTGCTGTATTAACTATTTCTTTATTTCTTTTTAAACGGCCGCTCGTCTCTTCACTACGTAAGCTTATTTAATCCGAAATAACATGCTTACTGTCTAGGCATATCACAAATGGGCGGTGTATACAATTTACCGGTGACATATACAACCTTGGTGAAACAACTGGCGTGCGGATAGCGGAGTGTAAATAGATGTTTACAATAACAGTCACGGCTGGTGTACATCAGAAATACAGCGAGAAAATGCGGCGAAATCGCAGCCGACAAGTGAAATGAACGGACAAACTGATCCACCGTGAACAAACTGGATACGGCAATGACTACATTAACAGATCGTAAATATACACGTAATCTAACCTGAGTAGTTTGAAATCACTTTCACAGACTATACTTATAATATCTTATTTCATTTGCAAAAAATAATTAAAAACGCATCGATCTATCAAACATCTATACCAATATAATAAAGCGTAAACACACCACTTCTTGGCGCCTAAGACGTCACCAATCACAGCATATTTTTGAATAATTATTTTTTTAATAAAAAGCCCAACACTTACGTCACGCTTTAGGCTATATATTTACACACCATTAAACTTAGGGGGTAAATAAAAAAAGCTTATGTGGGAAAGAGACCATAAGTTGCTGCCAACATGAAAGAAGCAAGGTTGCTATACTTAGTCATCATGTCATGTCAATTTTACATTTGCAATTGATAATCTGACACATGTAAACAATAAAACAAAATTTTCATAATTTTATGCGGATGAAGTCGCACGGGAACAGCTAGTATAATACTTATTACATCATAAAATCAAAGTTTCTTAACAAATCTTGTTAAATAAATTTCCCATATCAATTATTTAATTTATAAACAGCCTTACGTCAAGGTCACACAATGATGTATGTTTTTAAATAATTTCCTCAGCCTGGCACTTTATAAGGTTACAAGTTAATGTAATTTATCTTATAGGGATTTAACACTTCAACCTTACTTATAAGGTATGGCAAGCGAAGTAAGGTTATAAAAAAGTATTTAGGGCAATACTTAATAGAATTTAATGCGTAAAGAGGTGTAAATGGGTTGATTTTCTAAAGATATACACTGAGGACCTTTAGCGACCAATTAACGATTATAAGTGCTGCACTTGGTAACAAACTACAATACGTTAGCTTTGAAGATTTTCTTTAGAATGAATACATCTACTTGATGGATGTGTGGGCTAACACGATTGGATAAGATACGATATGAGTATATTAAAGGAAGTTTGAGAGTAGCCCCAGTGGTTGAGAAAATAAGGAGTAAAAGGTTAGAGTGGTATGGGCATGTTATGAGAAGGGATGAATCGCATGTAACAAGAAGGATGTTAGTTATGAATGTGGAGGGGTACATCGGTAGAGGTAGACCTAGAAAGAGATGGATGGATTGCGTGAAAGGTGACATGATCAAGATGGGAGTGATGACTGAGATGACGGATGATAGAATGCTTTGGAGGACGAAAACCCGGTGAGCCGACCCTACGGGAGTAGGATAAGGCAGGGGAGATGATGAATACATCTACTTGTAAGAGATATAACTATATATAGTAAGTTTACTTGACGTCTTGTCTATATGCACTTAACTTTTTAATAGAAATCGTGACTAAGTACCGGAGTGTGAATTATTTATTTTGCCTCAGCCCGCCACAATACTTGATCTGTTAAATTTAGACGGACGTGTGCAAACGCATCCGTTCGACACTAGCCCACATATAAATAGTTAAATTTGTACCTTTACGACATTTAAGAATCAATTGATATCCATTTAAACGTATTAATAACGAACTTTACTTAACCTAAATATAAATTTACTAACTTTCGCCCGCGACGTCATCCGCGTGGAATTAAAAAAAAGGAAGTAGCCTATGTGTTCCTCCAGACTATGTTCTACATCTGTGCAACGTTTTATCGAGATACGTTTAGCAGTACGGACAACAAAAACAAAGAGACATCCATCCATCTAAACTTTCGTTTTTATAATGTGCCCACAAATTCACACTCAGGATTTAGCCAGAGATGTGATGAACCATCATATAACATTAACTATCAGGTATAAATTTAAATCGTAATATCTAGGTTTACCAGATGCAATAACCCAAATATCGCACAAGTACGCTGCATTACGAAATGGTAGCAGTTTACATTCACTGCACGTTTTCTACATCTCGGCTGTTGATCGATGTTGTACAGTACTGACAAGTTGCATTACTTTACAACAAACTAACTTTGGCACGCGAATATGGCCGTCGGATTAAAAAAAATAAAATATTAAGTAGCCTATGTGTTCTTCCAGACTATGCCCACATCTATGCCAAATATCGTTAAGATCCGTTCAGCAGTTTACGCTACAAACTCTAACATTCAACCATCTAAACTTTCACATTTATAAATTTAGTATAAACTCTATAATACCGAATGAGAAGAGAGAAGAGAGAGGAGAATGAGAATGATAAAAATATCATAAAACATCGTTAAATACATCTTCATACTGCATGTAGATTGCAGTTTCACGTGATATACGATAACGTAAGTAAAGAATTTACTTTCGTTCATTTTAAAAGTAAAAGTTATTTGACGTGTACGTTTCGTAACCTTCAACGTTATCATATCTAGTACTTGGGGAATATCTTCAAGCTATACAAATATCGATAAGAAGTTATTGATAATAAGAAACGCCTAACAGACAAGTCTTTTATTCAATTTGTATCTGTACTTCTATACTATAATAAAGCGTAAACACAAACTTCTTTGTTGCCTAAGATGTCAGCAATTACAGCATATTTTTGAATAATTCTTCTTGTAATAAAAAGCCCTACACTTACGTCACGCTTTAGGCTATACATTTTAACGCTGTTAAACTTAGGGATAATCTTCGGCAGTAAAAATTCACGGCTACACCATTCCTATGGTCATCATCTCCCCTTATCCTACTCCCGTAGGACCGGCGTATCGGTTTCGTCCTCCAAATAACTCTAATCATACATCATCTCCGTCATCACTCCCTTCTTGATCATTTCTATTACGTCTTTTAATAATTTTAGCATTACGTTTAATTTACGAAGCCATGATATGATCATTATTTCAATGAGATTACGAATATACTACGAATCTCAATAAGGAATAACTGTACTATACAAAAAGCCACAGTACAGAGTTCATTGTCCTCGGTGAGTGATTGTTGAAAGTACTAAAGAGGTAATAAATTCTTTAAGATTTTCTCAACTAAATAAAGAAACTTGAACGAATTTGATCGCTACATTATCTGTATTGTGATCGATTTATTAGTTCATCAATGTAATATACATTTGTGGGTTTCTAATATACCTATAATCGTATTTTAATTAAAACAAGTGTTTTTATAAATCTAGATTTTTTTGCTAAAATAGTCCTCATAAAAATTGACGAAATTATTGTTAAAAAGTGAACCAAAGATGTGAACGTTTTCGACAGTAATTATACATTTAAAATTTAATTAAAACTCGTAATTAATTATAATTCCCTGTGGATTAAATAAACCAGCGTACATTTTAATAAAATATGCGAAAACTATTATAATCATTTGCATAATTTACTAGGAGCGTAGCTTAAATTAATAAAAAAAAATATTAAAAACATGCTCTCACTAGTGTATTAACCGTAACGGGGTTAATAAGTGTTAATACTAATTTAACCTTACTGGAAAGTTTTTTGGCATCGCGGGGAAATCTACAAAAATACTCTGCCTTCTAAGGCGAAGACAGGGTTATGGGTACCCATTAAAACCCCCTAGGTAGCCAATTACTAAAAATGTAATATGTTCAATCAATAAAAACCTTCATGCTTTCTAACCTTGGAACTTCACTGACAATATTCCTAAAAGAAAATTATGTCAAATATTTTCAGAGCCAATGAGAGTCTACATTTTAATTTTTTACAACAGTTTTAGGTCTGAAGAACAACACATATTTCATGAAAGTTAATGGAACAGTACAGATTTATCGTTTCTTTATTTACTTCAATTACAGCTCGTAATTTTTTATGTTTACGCAATCAAACGATAATAACTAAAATGCATATAGTGCCGTATCTAGTTAGTACTCTACAACAGCTGATGCTCTTTGGAACAAATCCAAACGCATACGGAAATATTACAAATCTATTGACATTAAAAAAAGTTCATTACTTAAAAAACTGCAATGAGTAACATAAAAAAGGTTACTTTTAAAAAGTTAGCATATTTTTTCGTTCATTAATTACAGATAAAATATACAGAGTATTTCATCCCCAATTAATTATAATTAGAAAAATTATGTCTATAAAAAGCCAGTAATTAAAAAAATATTAATTAAGAAATTCTCAAGGGTAGGCCTTTATTTTTGACCGACTTCCTAAAAGACGGAGGTAATCAATTCGTCTGTATATTTTTTTTTGTAGTCAAAAAATGTCCCTCTAACTTTACAATAAACATAAATAGCAATTATTGCGTTATCAGCTAACGCTAAAAATAACCGTTATAATTATAGCTGATAACGTAACTGCTTTGCTTAACAGTGAAACAGTGATACAGTTTAATACGGCTAATTAAAAGTTACGTAACACTTTATAGAGTAGAAAGAGAAAGTAACTAATGATAATAAATTAAACACCTTCTGTGGTTATAAAAAATATGCAAAGCCCTAATTTTTTTTAAAAAAACATGACCGATTACATTTTTTTTGTAATTCTTGTCTTAGAAATGTGTAAAACATCCATACAAAACATATTTTTAACTGATTAACTAAAGAATTTACTCAGATATGTTATAAATAATCAGCAGTGAAAATCCACGTCAAAAATAATGGGGCCACGTCAGGATGTTTAGAACCGTAGACGTATACTTAAAAAAATACAATGAGTGATAAACAAAAACCCATTCGGCCACAACCTTGAAAACATTCTGTACTGGCAACAAAAACTGTTCGCTAATATGACAACGGCGATATTACTGTAATTACATAATGCTAGTTTCACACGAGGGTAGAAAGTGACAGAATAGTACGTCAAAACTGAACAATACATTTTGAGAGTTTGTGTTAGTTCAATGGCAGTATTGCACTGTCTACTGCTATGCGTTACCGTGCTGCCCTCGTGAGAAACTAACATTAACAACATTAACGTGTGATGTGTTTATGCAATATTGATAATTATTACTAAAACTATAAGATTGGTAATATCATGGCAAGTGACTTAATTATACGATAAGGTCTAGAATTAGGAAAAATGTGTAGTCATTTCGCTGATATTGGACAATATTTACCTGATACTGAGTTGATATTACTGATAATTCAATTGTTTTTTGAATATCGACACAATAAAAACTTCAATTTCGGTCTTTTATTCCTATGATCTCCCGAGATACATGAACATTTAGATAAAAAGTGATTCATTTTAAAAAAAAGTAGGGTAGAAAATTAAGAAAAAAATACGCAAAGCGTACTTCATACTAATATTATAAATGAAATGGATGGATGTTTGTTAGAGTTTGTAGCCTAAACGGCTAAACGGATTTCGATTAAAATTGGTATAAATGTAGATGATAGTCTGAAAGAACACATAGGCTATTCACTTCAGTTTTTTTAATTTCACGCGGACGGGGTCGCGGACGAAAGCTAGTACTACATAATTTTTTACATAATGGTTTCTTCGAAGCAGAACATAAATCCTGTTTAAGTCACTGGGCTGGCAGTGAAAGTTTATCGGTTATGTTGTTGCCCAATCGCTCCGAAAGCTCAAGGGATACCAAAGTTGCCGACACATGTTACGTTGTCAGATAATAGTTTTGTACCTTGATACAGCTGCCGGCAATGTTAGGGACAAACAGCTTTTTGAATAACCCTTAATGCGTTTGTGTTTATAATAACACGTGTTTGCAACTCTTACTTTTCATGTGAAATATGAGTTAAAAAGACACGTTTCTTAAGCACTTTAAAATAACTAGACTGAACATCTATTCTAACAAGATTTGTATGGGATAAATTGTTGAAAACATTTTATATTGTAAAAAGTAAGTTGCAACGATGGTCAGTGGAATGCAACCTTAAGCCGCGGTAGGGGGGCAATTAAACAATTATTATACCATGCAAGATAACCTCGCGAGTTACCTTGTAAGGTAACGTAGGAAATAACAATCGTACTTCAAAAAAAATTCTTGAAAACTCGAGTACCTGATGTTACAGCAACAAGAATAAACCAAGAATTACAGATCATGCGAAGTAAACTAAATAAATGGGCATTGTTAGATGTATTTTATACTAGTTTTCGCCCGCGACTACGTCCGCGAGGATTAAAAAAAGAAATTAAGGGTAAATAGATTTGGCAGAGGATAAAATAAAGGCAAATAGTTCCTCTGTTTGTCCTCTCTTCCGTCCGTTTAAGGGAACCTTTCGCTATTTCGGTGTAACCAGCTGGCCGCTTTTTTTTAAATAACATAAGGTGGCAAACGAGCAAGCGGCCACCTGAATCCGCCAAAATGACGAAGCGACCGCTG
>NW_013528137.1:777890-891535 GCF_000836215.1 Papilio polytes | reverse complement strand
TATGGGTAGGTAGTGCATCTGCAATTGCGGATATTTATGGACAGCGGTCGCTTTCCATTTCGGTGGATTCAGGTGGCCGTTGGCTCGTTTGCCGCGTTATATTATAAAAAAAGAAAGATGAACATTTACATAAAAAGTGATTTAATTTAAAGACAATTAAGGGTAGAAAATAATGAAAAAAGACTCAAAGCGTTGCCAATACTACATAATTTTTTACATAATGGTTTCTTCGAAGCAGAACATAAATCCTGTTTAATTCACTGGGCTGGCAGTGAAAGTTTATCGGTTATGTTGTTGCCCAATCGCTCCGAAAGCTCAAGGGATACCAAAGTTACCGACACATGTTACGTTGTCAGAAAATAGTTTTGTACCTTGACACAGCTGCCGGCAATGTTAGGGACAAACAGCTTTTTGAATAACCCTTAATGCGTTTGTGTTTATAATACACGTGTTTGCAACTCTTACTTTTCATGTGAAATATGAGTTAAAAAGACACGTTTCTTAAGCACTTTAAAATAACTAGACTGAACATCTATTCTAACAAGATTTATGTGGGATAAATTGTTGAAAACATTTTTATATTGTAAAAAGTAAGTTGCAACGATGGTCAGTGGAATGCAACCTTAAGCCGCGGTAGGGGGTCAATTAAACAATTATTATACCATGCAAGATAACCTCGCGAGTTACCTTGTAAGGTAACGTAGGAAATAACAATCGTACTTCAATAAAAATTCTTGAAAACTCGAGTACCTGATGTTACAGCAAAAAGCAATAACCCTAGAAATACAAATCATGCAAAGTAAAACTAAATAAATGGGCATAGTTAGATGTATTTAATACTAGTTTTCGCCCGCGACTACGTCCGCGAGGATTAAAAAAAGAAATTAAGGATAAATAGATTTGGCAGAGGTTAAAATAAAGGCAAATACCCTCTGTTTGTCCTCTATTCCGTCCGTTTAAGGCAACCTTTAGCTATTTCGGTGTAACCAGCTGGCCGCTTTTTTCCAAAATGGCGAAGCGACCGCTGCCCATAGACATCCGCAATTGCAGATGCGTTGCCTACCCTTATCCGACAGAGGAGGAGACGCACATAAAGAAGATATTTCCCCTTCTTATGCATCTCCTCCACCGTCAAATCCACTTCCCGTTCCCATCCTCTCCTTATAAGAAAAGGGTGGTAAAGAGAGGGACTTAAATTAGGCCTCCGGCATCGGCACCACACTCATCAGACGAAACACGGAACTGCTTCCATTTCACGCCTGTTTTCTGTGTGGTCGTGGTATTACACCCGGCGTGTCGGCCCATTCGTGCTAAGAAGTTAAAGCGGATACTACCACTGTTAAATTGCTTGCTTATTTGCTACCATATAATATAAAAGCACAAAACCTATTTTCGATCAAGAATGTAGATTTTTTTTTTAATTCAACCTTTACAATTGTCCGAGTTATTCAGAATAATTACATACTGTAAATTACCTTATGGCTTTCCCGTATTACGTCATCGCA
Source organism: Papilio polytes (assembly GCF_000836215.1). Classification (NCBI taxonomy): domain Eukaryota; kingdom Metazoa; phylum Arthropoda; class Insecta; order Lepidoptera; family Papilionidae; genus Papilio; species Papilio polytes. The sequence continues at coordinate 890,030 of NW_013528137.1, read as the reverse complement.
TTACACAATAGTAGATGAGAGTGGTGGTTATAAAAACCCGTTCACGCGATCGAATTCCCTCAATCAATGAAAGAACTTTACAATTTTGAGTGTTAATCACATGTTTTGTAAAACTGTGAAGTAGTAAAATCGGCGAAATTATGTCGAATTTTACAGCTGTAGCATCTATAACATAACTAACGTAGATATTGATTTGATGACGTAATCAATCTTTCCATTAGCATAAAATAAAAATAAAATATAGCAAATATGAAAAACACAAAAGCGTCAACGATAGTAAAATTTATCTATTGTGAGAGTTTACATATGTAAATTTACACCAGGTTAGGTTTAACATTATTTGAAGATGTACGAGAAAATAGGAAACATCCGGAACAGCAATAAGCAATTAGAATCTTCTAGACGTTAGGTTCGACACGGTCCGACATTGAAGAGAAACACAATAGTCGGTGTGTAGGCCGGTCTGACGCACTCATATCTTATTACATTTGCATTTAGCACAATTATCATAAGTCATAACGATACACTTTATACAGCCAAATGCAATTTGCTGTTTCGTAAGTACGCTTCTTTAAGGTCTATAAGTACTGCGAATGTTGATGGAATTTTTTAGGTTATGAATTTGTGAAAAATCACTTTTAATGTGTCTTCCTTTCCATACTTGCTTTTCGAACATTTTCTAAAATATCACGTTTCAATAGTTTTTCTTCATAAATTTGAAAATTTACGATACAGTAGAACCTCGATAACTCAAACCTCGGTAACTTAAAAACCTCTATAACTTCAAAAAATAATATGTTCTCTTCCATCAAAGCCCAAAATCTCTATAACATAGACCCTTAATAACTTAAAATCTATAAAACTTAAAATATTTTGTGTTTCCCTTGGACTTTAACTTATCGCGGTATTAAAAACGATCAGTCTCTGAACCTTAAGAAAACCTTATATCAAGATCAAGCATTCGACTTATTTCTTGGCTCATAAAAGCAAAATGTATTTAATATTTAACTACAGACGAGCACGAAAATAAACGAAGGACGATATAATTAACGAGTAAAACCAGAAGCAAAAACCATTTTAATAGAATTTTCTACTTTTGAACCCTAAACCGCTAGATGACATTCCGTATACTTAAACATAAGGCTATCGGCTCTTTAAATTACGGTTACATTTATAATAATTGCTTTGAATTGAAATCAAAATGATGATCAATCAAATAGAACTTGTGACAGTAATTAAAGAAACAATTTGTTGGATTTTCAACGAGTTAAATTGAGCAAACATTACAAGGAACAATACACTTGCTCAGTCTAAATATAGCAACGAACTGCACTCACCATCATCATTGAAGTATGCATCATTACTGGCTCAAGGCTCCACTCTTCCCATCCTTAGACTTAGGACGTCCAGGTACACCCGCACTTACATCATAATCTCTAAAATAACCGTCCACAAAAACCGAATCGAACACAAGGTCGCACCAAAAAAAACTAACACAACAAAACGAAAACAAAAAAAAACAACACAATAAAATTATAATTCAATAATTGTAGTTTGATACGGTCACTGGTGATTTAAAGTCATACGACACCGGCTTCAAGGAAGGTGTCACAATCAAAACAGAATACGATAAAGTTTGTAAATACGTCGCTTCAGAGTACACGCAACACAACCATTCCCTCCATGGTACAACGCTGCACTGACGGCTGACAGCGGGCAACGTCTTAAACGTCAAAGCATTGGTTCATCTTATTCGTTTTCACTTTGCGAATACCATAGGTAAGAAAGAGATGAACATATTTCAGTCAATCCGTATATAAGAATGCATTTATTGCATAAGTGTCAAAGTGACAGGTTCATGAACGATATCTGATAGCACATTATTTTTTTCAATATATGTACAGTAAATAGTCTTACTATTATGAAGTAGTAGCTTTCACCCGCGACTCCGTCCGCATGATATTAAAAAAAAGTGAGTAGCCTATGTGTTCTTCCACACTATTCTCTACATCTATACCAAATTTCATCGACATCCGTTCGGCTACAAACTCTAACAAACATCCATCCACCCATCTAAACTTTCGCATTTATAATATTAGTATGAAGTAGAAGTATTATAAATAGTATGATTTTTTATAATAACGACATTTAGAAAAAAAAATGCTAAAAAGCTTTAATTACAGAGAAAGAAATAATTATCATACGCAAAATAACTGTGAACATATTCTGTTTTCTATGTTAATTTTTATTTAGATTTAAATTTCCTCAGAATAAAAAATTCGCAATTAGTTATCAGCGTAAAAAGTAATTTCACGTAATGACACTACCTTCTTTACTTGAGTTAGTAAAATTGGACATTTAAGATAATAAGGGTACCAAAAGGGTCCAAGTAGTACTCGTATTTTTAACTTACGTACGGGAGGATATTTTCAGTCAATGAATACGAAATGAGAAGAAAATCCTACTTCGGAAAGTTACTTTAATGTTCCAAGTTTACATTTGATGGAATAACTTGAGTCATTAATATTTTACACGTACAAAATTCGTTATATTATTTTAAATAAAGAACAAAATATCATTTCAATCATTTTCTAGTCATAAATAAAAAAAAGTAAAAACAAAATCTCGTGTCAAAATTACCTTAATTAAGTCCAGGAAAAATCTTTTCCTCGCAAATTAATTTTCACTATCCTTCTCTATTAAATGGATGTCCTGTCTATTTATGCAGTTCAATGACTCACAAAATAACCGCAATGGTAAAATAGTGTAATCACTCATATTGGCTTTTTTAATTAGTTTTTTCGTTGAATTGTAATGAAGTAATATGAACCACAGATAATAAAATACTACCGGAATGAACTTTTTTATTCTCAAAATAACATTTAAATAAAATGAAAAGCGTTGCAAATGTCAGGATTTAATATACGCTAAAAGCAATTACCCAGGTTCGAGCAGGTAATGCTTAAATCGTTGAAAAGCTGTCACAAGCAGGTTATTAATGACGCAAAGTTGAAAACGTTCAGCTAACTGGTAACATAAAATTTACTTACGGAATAAATAAATGTTTGCTGAATATCGTAATTATGAAAATTTTATTTTACTATCCAACGAGTACGCTTAACTTGTGGTCCAATTTTCATAACGCCCGTGGGTACATTAATTTTTGGGATATCAAGATTCAAAACTGCACACAAGCTCAAAAAAACGATAGATAGATTTGCCATAGATTATTTGCTACACTAAATTCTACAGGCGCTGTTATAAAATAGCATTTAACAAAATTCTCGAATCAATCAAATTAGAAAAATTAGGACAGTGACGTTAAAACTTTATTATACAGTTGTGTTCAATTTCAATTTTTATAACGACAGTTGTTATAAATAGGAATCTTTTTTGAAACATTTGGCAAAGTTATTAACCATGTGGGTACGATAGTTAGTAAATAAAAGCATGAGCACAAGAGGGGTGATTATCACTCCACCCTAGCAGATGTGTCAATGTGCAAGAATGATAAGTTTTATTCAGAGTCAATAAAAGAATAAAATTAGAGGTTACTTACGAAAATTTATCTTACATATGGCTACAGTTATAAGCAGTTAGCCCGGTTATTTTTTTTATTATGTTTTCTTAACAATTTTAAGCTCTTGTGTGACATGATTTAACTTTTACTTGTTAATTAATGTTTAGAATTTATCCACCCAGAATTAATAACGAAATCGATTGTTTAAATTTAATCAGGTCAACTTTACAAGGATCTTTACATATAAGTTACCGTAATTCAAATGATAATTAAGGTTAAAGTAGGGATAATAAAACAATAGAGTTATCTTTTATTATTGCAGCCAGTTATAAAAAAAACCGAATTACATGTTTTCCAAACCAAAAACAACTTTGAAACTCGACTGAAAGGACGATTACGTTATAACACTTGTTATCCCAGGTTTTCAAATTAGGGTAAAATTATATTTTTTTTTACAAAATTGAAAGTAGAAACCCTCAAATTACAAATAGCCAGATCAAGCACGAAAAAGATATAGCATTACATTTTGCAACTTGTACTGCCATCTATTATACTATTGCGAAATCTGTAGTAGCTAGTGCCAACAAACCGCGATAGTTGTTAATGGCGTTTACGATAGATGTCACTGTTAGGAACAGTTACAACGAAACTTTCACGACGCGCGCCAACTTGTGATCAATATGAAATCTAATAATATGAAAACACAAGTTAGGAATTAAGAAAAATGTGCCTAGGCTTAGACAAAATATATTTACTGTAAATTTGACTAGTCTATGTCGAAGAAAACTTATACATATCACAGATAATACAATAATAGTGCATACGACCTTCAACATAATAATTAACAGAACCGTGTCGGAAGTAGAGGTCAATCACCTGTCTGTATTACTCGTGTGTTATAGTTTTATTATAACACTAACAAAACTAGAACTTTGCCTACTAGTAATTTTGAAGCGAAGTCAGCAATTTTGCTTTTAAACTAAAGAAATAAGCAAAGACTAAAAGTCTATTTTCACTTTGCGACAATCCGCGTCACTACGGCGCTGTGCGGTGCAAGGCTTTTATTTTGTACAGTCGTAGCGCCAGTGGAAATAAAAGACATGACCAAACTACCCCTTTTTATGGAAATAGCCCAATTTTCTTCTACGTAAACATGATCGCAAACAGGAATTATTGCTTGCTACTTGAGTAAAGTTGGTGGAAACCCAAAGATACGTTTAATTTGATTGACATATTGTTATTCGATAATTATCAGACCCTTGAGGAAATGTATGTGTTCTTATTAACCCACAGTGCACTGTGATATCAAAAATAACATTAAAATGAAAATAAATCCAAGGATTCTGATAACTGAAGTCAAAGGTGCCATACAAGACTCAGGTCAATTTTATCCGTTGCACTTCGAGGAATCTTAAAATTAACTGCCAATCAAAAGTTTTAATTAATTCCTACCTATATCTGTTCAAAACAGACAAACAATTTTATTTATTCTGATGAATTGTCAACATTGTTACTTGTAACCTATTGAAATAACAATTAAGTACCAAGTACTGTCTTACATAAATCTTATTGCAACATGACATACAGGAAGTCAAGTCAGGACCGGGAAGTAGTGTACAAGCTGTCATTTGACCGGAAGTCCGTATGTTTCAAATTATCTAATCTCATAAATACGTGCACGATTTGCACGTAGATTTTTTTCAAAGTGTCACTTTGATCTGTTTACTGGATACAAACTGAACAATACTTAAATAATGAAAAGTCTCCCTAAGGCCCTAAAATATGTTAATTTGTTTTAACATGTTTCTTATGGGACTTAGGGAGACGAAATTAAAAAATACACTTTTCTCTGTTCTTTTTAGAAGAGTGAGCGAGATGACACTATTTTTATCCGAGTATGCAACTTTTGACAGTAGAAACCAAAGGTTACTTGTATATTAATATATTTTTTTCTGCTGGTACTTTTCCTTTGAATTATATCCATTCTCTTAGGCCTCGTTACATTTGCGAATATTTTGACAATGGCCTAGATTTACAGCGAAAATGTCTTTGTTGTTTTCAATTAAAATGTTAATATTCTTGTCTTGGTTGATTTTTTTTTAATATTTCAAACGTTTAAGAACAGTAATTGTTTTTTTTATTTTGTCTGTTTTCTTTGTTAGTTGCACAAAAATTTTACTTACGTAACGTTTTAAAAACTCATTGGAATGTAATTTATAATTCCATAAAATAAATTGTCAAATAATCTCCGAAATCCCTTCTTATCTCACTTGTAAATACCGATAAAACTGCACCAGCCAAAAAGTTTTCTATCAACACTTGCTGGCATGCAGGTAATTAGATAATTATCAATGTAATTGCAACTCAAGGCCCAACGCCCAAACAGCGATTTCCAAATTATGCCGATTTGATAGTGATAAGATTTACTCGCATGCGCAAAACAAAACGTACTCAACCAACATTTAGTACATAGTCTTGTTACTCCACAGTCGACCGTTCATTTCACTTCACTCGATTTTATTTAGTTTCGGTCTGACACGCGGCCGGTGTGGATGCTAACGACGCGCGCCCTCTGTCCGTCATTGGGCTGAAACTCGTACAAACAATTTTCGACCCAAAGTGCATTTAGACATACATATTCAAAATTAATGAAATAAAATGTTGAAAACACTGTGTTTGTTGGCTTATGTAAGCCTTACCATCGGCTTCGTTCATGCATGGGGTGAGTATTCGCAAAAAATCAGCTGATTAAAGTATTTTACACGTGTATTTTTTTAACAAAGTTACGCAACGTGTTTGAGGTTAACTTTACTAATGTATATTTAGAGTTTAGATATTATTAACAATTATTAGTGTTTCATTCATAAGATTGTATTAAATGAGAAGTCAATAAGATGCTAAATCGTTTGGCGCCACGACTCCATTGCTAGGGGGCCGAGAGTCACGTAGGCCACTTCGAGCGGTTTTCGTCATAACCCGACTAAATTGAGTATATCCCAGCAGTATGCTGCTTCACCTATGCAACATGCGTCTCAATTTAGTGGCACTTTCCTGAAGTCTGGAAAGCTTATTGCGGTATTTTCAGATCGGTTTCAGGTTATAAATTAACACTTTTCTGGAATAAATGTTTTTATTTAAGTTCTTTATCTACATTTTCTTTGTAAATTCATTTACATGTCATTATTATTTTAAACAAAACACATTGTTTATTCATTTTGGGCGCTAACGTTTTTTCCCCATAAAACGTTAAGAAAAAAAACTATACTTTTTTTCGTAGAGTGTAGTAAAAATGAGATATTTTTAAAAATCAATGTTATGGAGAATTTTTTGTGAATTTTGAGTTAATGTTTTATTTCACCTTCATGTTAACTATTATGCCTATTTGAATAGTTTATTTAACAGTTATGTTGGGACAAATATGCTCTTTGCTTGAACTAATTTGCTTTGCATGTAAATACAAAAATTTTTGCATTTACTAATATAATACCTACCAATTAGCATTAGTTTACTATTATTTATGTCGGTATGTATTATTGCTCTGTGTTGGAAAAACACATAGGTATTCAATGTCTTATTGCCGGCATTTTACGAGCTTTCTTCCGTATTTCTATCGCTTCGGAAATAAAATGAAGCTATACATTGTCAAAGAAAGTTGTTAAGAACCCTGCCAGTGAATTTGTGACTAATTAGTCATCGCACTAAGCCTAAATCAAGGATTTATCTAGATAAAAGTGTGTTAGTACTCTACTAATAAACCGTGGGTTTTCAACCACTATAATAGTTAAAATAATCAACCATTGTTATTAACAAAGATGGACGTTATAAGACGTTGGTCTATGTTGTAAGTCATTAAATCATAACCCATTTTATAAAATCCGATAACGCAAAGAACTAACTCTTTTATTAACAACGTTCTTTCTCAAAGAGGTCTTTATGCAAAAGAATTATAAATATAAAGAACATTGTCTAAGGGTGCGTTCACATCTGACGAACCCGCGAAGCTAAGAGCGGTGCATGAACGCGAATACATATGATCTTACAAAAAATAAACGCACTACGATAACAGTCGTGGATCAAACGATGTGGACGTACCCTTAGAATCATTTTATAAAAGTGCCTCACAATGTTTACAAACAAAGTTTCTTATTAGTGGTATGAGAATAAACACTGTATTGAATGATGTACATACATACATTGTTATTAGTTAGATCAGCTTTCAACATATCAATGCCTACTGTAGATCAGGTCAGAGATCGGCGAATATTTATATTTGCGTTATCTTATAGAATGTTCTTTTACGAGTATTTCTATGTACGGACTTCTTGTATTTTTGCAAATAATAATCAAAATCTCTGAGCTTGAAAAGCAGATTGTATAAATATGTTGTGTATTCAAATAATCTAGATAACACTATGGTCTTTTATGGTAAGACTTGGCAATCTCGGTCGGTTACATCTAGTTACAGAGAAAGCGAAACTTTCCAAGTTCATTTGATATAAAAGATTACAATCCGCAAGTCTGTCTACGATTTAATTATCTATACTTCTATACTAATATTATAAAGAGTAAAGATTTGTATATTTGGATTTTTGTAATTATTGAAATAACTCAAAAACTACTGGACCGATTTCAAAAATTCTTGCAACATGGAAAAGCTATGTTATTACTGAGTAGCATAGGCTATATTTTTATTTCACACGCGCGAAGTCGCGAGCAACAGCTAGTTAACAAATAAAGGTAGTTTCATTTTGATTGATTTTATAATAAAATATGATTTTGAAAAAAATACATTAACGTGTGTTCAAAAAATTCCAATATGTTATTAACGTTTTTCATGAATATTTGGATAAGCCGAGACTCGAGCTGATTTAAAAATAATCAATGTATTAATTTATCATTTATATCTTTTAATCCTGAAAATCCAAGGGATCAGTTTAAAAATATGTGAAATAGATAGTTTATATCAAGTAATTTAGTATTAATTTTCCTGCGACATTTTTTACGTTTTTTGTCGATGGGTTCTAATATGTTGTAATTAATTTTATTATTTAAATAAATTCACTTTATTAAAACCACAATCCCCTGGATACAGTCTTATCCAAATGTGGTCACAGGAGACTAAAAAGGGCCACTATTATGTAACAAATAAGATCCGTTAGTTCTTCCGTAAAAGAAGTTTCTCGATGGAGAAAATGTTCTGAAAATTTAAACGTTCCTCACATTTACTAAAAGTTTTAAAGATTGATCGCAGATAAAAATAAAAAAAAATGTAAATAAAATTACGCTATTAGACTATATCTAAAAAAGGACAAAAATGTAACTGTGCTTATTACCTTACTTATTTTATAAATACCAAAGTTTTGATGGATGTTATAATCTGCGCCTTATACTGCTGAACGTATCTCAATGAAATTTGGTATTGATTTGGATAGTCTGGAACACATAGCCTATTTAATTTAGTTTTTATTTTTTTCAATTTCACGCGGTCGAAATCTTAGGCGTAAGCTAGTTTAGTTTATGATTTAATCTGTCAACATTTATACATTGAGAAATACCTTATCCTTGCTATAGATTATAAAGCATCATCTTGACACGATATCAATTGCAATGTAACTCTTACATAACATCTACATACAGACGATATCAAATGGTTTAAGTAGTCAATTCATTAACTCCATTCCTCCTGTTTATCTAACCAATGTCAATAGATTAACAACAAGAATATTATATTAACATATTTATAATGTTATTAATCATTATTACGTATATTATTGTTTTTAATTCTTTACTATTATACAAAATCTATATCTTCTTACTAATATTATAAATGCGAAAGTTTAGATGGATGGATGGATGTTTGTTAGAGTTTGTAGCCTAAACGGCTGAACGGATTTCAATGGAATTTGGTATGGATGTAGAGGTCTGGAAGAACACATAGGCTACTCACTTTTGTTTTTTAATTCCACGCGGACTGAGTCGCGGGCAAAAGCTAGTACTGTTATAATAAAGCGTAAACACACCCTTTTTGTTGCCTAATAGGTCAGCAATTAAAACACATTTTTAAAAGTTTTTTTAATGAAAATCCCTACACTTACGTAACGCTTTAGGCTATATATTTTCACGCCATTAAAGTTAGGGGGTAAATATTTTGGATAAAAACCCTAATGTGGGAAAGAGACCATAAGTTGCTGCCAACATCAAGGAAGCAAGATTGTCATCATGTCATGTCATTTCGTTTTCACATTTACTATTGATAATTTGACAAATGTAAACAATAAAATAAAATTTTCAAAATTTCATGCGGATGAACCCGCACGGGAACAGCTAGTTAAGATTAAAAAAATTATGCTTAAGTTTATACAAACTGTAATTGAGGACTTATACGTAGCTTTATAAAATTTAAAACGAGTGTTTCTCAAACTTCATATGATTACTGTAGATTCTCAAAACAAAATCTGGATATACTTTGTAATTACATGTTTTATTTTTTGGTAAAATAACACAGATAACAAAGATAATAGAAAATGATTGCCTCTTTAATATTTACAATTTTAAATAAATAACCTGTTATAATAATGTGGAAATTCTTCATGAAGATAATGATTTGTTTAACGCGTTTGAAATCATCAAATATATTTGTGAATATATAAAATTAGAAACGTACAGTGGCTTTTCCTTGGAGGAGTAGGTGTAGCTGTAATTTAAATGGGTTTTAAATAGATAAATTGACGTTTTATGGTTTCCCAAATTTGATCCGGTTTTTATTTGTAACCTAATTTCCTATCAAAACTGGTTAGGTTGGGACCATAAATCGACGTCATCGGTAAGGCCAAAAAACTATAAGTTGATATGAACGTAGCGTGGATACAGTTCAGCAACCGAATTTATTTATTTATCTTTTTATTTAAAAGTTTTTGCACAAAAATTAAATAATAATAATACAAATGTTTTAACTACACTAATACAAAATATGTGCAAAGGCGGCCTTATTGCTATGAGCAATATCTTACAGGCAACCCAGAATTTAATAGGGAAGCTTTTTTGTCTAATGACATAGAGAAGCGTTTCGATTCGGTTCAGGTTTTCTTGATGATTCTGCGTCAAACCCTGATAAACTTGTCATCTTTAACTAGGGCTTGCTAGGCTTTATTGCTTGTGAAAACTAAAATAATGTTCGGATACGCACATTAAATACTGTATTTTATTAGTCTTATTCAGTGAAATAATTTTAATTACAATAAATGATAATGTATGTAACAGAGCCGTTCCAGTACAGTGAAAACAAGTATGGTACGTCAATATTTACGTAGTCGTATAATAAATATACGAGAAACAAACGCTAGAAAGAATAATTAAACATCGTTTTGCGCTGTTTTTTTTTTCCGACGATGTTTGAGTTGAATTAGAAAATTAATTAGGGTTATAATAGACTAATGTGTGTACTGTCCTAATTTCTATTTGAAATTAGACTGTCGTCAATCGATTGTGTAATAAATAACCTTTGACAGTTATTGTCCAGCTATTGTCAAAGACTAAAGGACTGGAGAGTTAAAGTAGGGCACGGACAGAGCATAAATTGTGCTGACCAGTTTGTCTTGCATTCTAATTGACGATTTACAATGAGATCTTTGTAACGAAAGCATATTTTTTCTATTTCAGATGAATGTATCTATTAGATGTTTTTTTTTTTTATTTTAACGTCGGAAAAAATTGAAATTTTCTTTGACAAGTTATCAAAGAAAGACCAGTGAATATAAATGTTTTTATTTCATATTATCAATTTATAAAAACATTAAAAACAAACATTGGGTCGGAATTTCTCGAGGTCATGGTATTCCCCAATCGGTTATACACACGTTTTAAACGGATTTAGGTAATATGAAGACTACTAAAATATAATACTAAGGGCCTGTCCCACCAAATTGTAATTTGTCTGATAACAATCCAACGTGTAAAATGTGCTTTAATTATCGGATTTGTTAACTTATCTGACAGTGACGTCATTAAGCTATCTGAGTTCTATTTCTGTGTCCCTATTTTTTTTTGATAAAGCAACGACATACGTCAGAAATCCACACGTTAGGGGAACGTAAGAGCAGAATAAAGCTGCAAAAACTAACGATTCTATAGGAAATAATTTATATTGTAAAATGCATAGCTTTAACTAATTATTTAGTATTTCCTTTTCATTATGAATCTGTTTCATTTAACGCTACTTTTTATTTCCCTTCCTTTATGTTTATTGTATTTCTAATCAAGTGTACTATTGTAAATTACATTAAGAGAACTTTGTTATTATTTCCTCTCTTTATAATTCCATTTTCCAGGAATTATATTGAAACAGTATAAACTATTTATTCTGTAATAACTCGGAATCAATGTGAAATTAATATTAATGACATAATCTATTCAAATACTAAGAAAACGTAATTTCGTTTTCAGTATCTTTTCTATAACCATGAATTCAATTATTGGAATAATTCAATTTTAATATTTTACTATGAATCTAGTTTATTGTTTTTTTACCCTTGTTTTTAATCACGCAATGAGATTTGAATTTATTAATAACTAGCTGTTCCCATGAGACTTCGACATTTTATTGTTCACATTTCTCACTTGATGTTGGCAACAACTTATGGTCTCTTTCCCACATTAGAGTTTTTATACAAAATTAACCCCTAAGTTTAACGGCGTGTAAATGTATAGCCTAAAACGTTACCTAAGTGTAGGGATTTTTATTAAAATAAAAGTTATTCGAAAATATGCTGTGATTGCTGACATCTTAGGCAACAGAGAAGTGTGTGTTTACGCTTTATTATATTAGTATAGATTTATTGTTGCTATCAGCTGATGCTTTATGTATACTTGCCAAGAAATTTGATAAATATATCATGTTGCCAACAATACCTCAATAGTATATGATTTAAGAAGGTTAAGATCACTATAATGTCACAGGTAGTACCTGAACCCTGTCCGTTTGTGATTTGCCCCGATAAATTGCCTGTCAAACAATTTCATTACATAATTTACGCGGACTGGCAGTAATCAAATGTCACCTATTATTTGCCGTAATAATAAGAGCGCGCGCACACCTTTGACTATTTTTCGCTACAAACTATCTCACAATTTTGCGCTTTGATTCCTATGACCTTATATGGAGGTGCGCACACTACTCGATTTTTAGTTGTACAACTGAATAGTTAAATTGGCTGCGAAATAATCGTCAATCGCACAATTGTATGGTAGTTTAACCAAGAGCGGGCTCTTATAATTTGCCAGGCACATTACAAACAAGCGGAGTAAACGATTTACCAATGACATTATATTGTTCTAACATTTGTCGTACTTCATTCAAGGTTATCACGTTTTTATTATAATAAAATTATAACGATTGTACTATTTTAATGCTTTAATTACCTATGAAATCTAAATCGTCTGTTATATATGTTTGTAACAAGAGTAATTGTAACACTTTTCATTCATTAATACTTACGTATTCGTAATCTATTATCAATATGAAGTATTTCCATTTCGTTTAAGAATTGAAAGATTAACATAATTAATAACTATTTGTATTTATCTTTTAATTGGTTTTAACTTTTATTGTTAATTGTTAATCTGTTTTCAATAAATAAGTAAATAAAATAAATAAATAAACTAAAAGATATGAGCGCCTACACTTAAATCTAGGATGTAATTATGTACCTTTTAATGTAGAACATGCTAAAGGAGCTAATTATAAGTATTACTGAAATAACGAAATCATCGCTGCCAAAAAATTTGCAAAAAATATGGAACAAAATATATCATATGTTACTCACAGATGAATTAACTTTCTAATGGTGAAAGAATTTTTAAAAACGGCCCAGTAGTGTTTACGTAAATCATATACAGACAAAAATTCATATATCCAAAAACACTAATCTTTCCCCTTAATAAAATTAGTATAGATTGCTGCTATCTTTATAGACAAACTTGATGTAGAGAAAAAATAAATACCACATTTTGTATTCGTGCATTTAATCAATTTAATGTTTTGTAATAGATTTTTTACACAATCTGGTAAAACAACTTAAATTGCTTACGTGTTTATTAATATTTTGGAATCATCGTGAGTGTGTATAATGTTAAGTGGCTTCTAAGTTGCAAGATAATGTTCATAACTACTTGAATTGCTACTTATAACCGTGACCATCAAAATTTTACAATATTCCTGTATATTTCTTTAGATATAATTTTTTTTTGGCCTGGGTGCTTGCACATCTTTGAAAATCAATTAAAATCATAATTCTTCATCTGGTGCGGCTGCGGGCCAAAATGCGCCCCCAATTATATTTCCGCCAGTCAGGCAGGTCTTTTTAGACCCGCCAACACTAGGATAAATTACATTGCCATGACTTTGTGGAAACATGATATATACATTTTTATGTAATGGAACGTAAAGTAAATACACCTGAGATAATCGTTTTGCACTAGACAAAGGGACATAGTTTCTTAAATACCGCGGCAGGCCGATATCGGCCTGTTACGCAGTGAGCGCGTTAATATTTAGAAACTGTACTTTTGTATTTACAAAATTAAGAATTCTTTTAGAGATAAATATACAATAACAAAGGCGATTGCTATAATTATGTGTGTGGCAATAAATATACGTTCATGACCCTGACCCTGGACTTACGTAGTTTAAAAGAATAACATAGTACATAACTAACGTACGTGCCTTGCAATATTACGGACAACCGCATTTTATTAACGCGTATAACTTTTATTGTTACAACCAACATAAATAAGACGTAGACGGGTTTCTGTCCTAATTTAAATCATTTTTCATTAAGATAAAATACTTTTTGATATCCCTCTGATATAACCTCAATAAAAGCGAAATACAAGAAAAGGTTACTGTCAATCTCCCTTTGAGAAAGTTTATCAAGAATTTAGTTCTTAAAGTTTTCAATGAAATTCAACTAAATGTATGAAAGTTACGTTTTTTTTGTTGAATTTTAAACCTGGCAACTTTCCAAAATGTATTCATAGCTCGAAGGCTACTTTTATTTCGAGGATTGGTAATTCAATGTAAACAATATCGTGCACGAATTGCAATTATTATAATACTAGCATTCGTCCGTGTCTCCGTCCGCGTGAGATTAAAAAAAAGTGAGTAGCCTAAGTGTTCTTCCAGACTATCCTCTACATCTATACCAAATTTCAATAAAATCGGTATAAGGCTACAAACTCTAAAAAACATCCATCTAAACTTACTTTACAGTGATATCTCTGTTTTTTTAATAGAATCGATAGATATAGCAAACTGTTTAATACAAGTATTCGACAGTGGCAACTCATAATGTTGAGACTCAGAGATATGAAGCATTAAATCGTAGTACGATTGAAATTGACTTGTCCAAACTAGCAATCAAAGCATTCAACCAGGCACTCACAAGTGGCAGAATTGGCAATCATTGTACGAAGTTAAGATACAATATTATTTCTTCAATCTTCATTCTACAATTTGAATAAATATTAATTACTAGCTGTTGTTCACGACTTCGCCCGCGTGAAATTAAATATAGCCTATGTTACTCACAGATAAATTACCTTTGTAACGGTGAAAGAATTTAAAAAAAAACCGCCTAGTAGTTTTTGAATTATTTCAATACATACAAAAAAAGAATTACCAAAATCGGTACACTAGCGGCGGAGTTATGCCGTAACACACAAAAAAAAATAAAAAAAAACATACAGACGACTTGAGTACCTCCTTCTTTTGGGAAGTTGGTCAAAAAATACAAATCTTTCCTCTCTATAATATTAGTATAGATATATAGCACGGCTAAACTCACGTGTCAACCTTCGGTGTAGGCACCGACCAGTTTCAGACCCGTAAGGGGTCCTTCTTCAGGGTGAGTGTTAACAGCTTCGTTCGCTATGATGTCTCATGAAAGTTTTTATAAATTAATTTTAATGAATGTAATAAAGTGAAGGCAGACTTTTGTACATTGTTGTACATCACACTTCGTTGTTCATAACTTCATACGTACATTATAATGTTAAGTAATAAAAAAGTAACGATCATATAATAATGATGTATTTGAACAGTTGGCAATATTAATAATTACCAACTTATGAAATTTGTTTGGTTAATAAAGTTTGTACAGGTGTCCAGTGTTGTACAGTCGGGAATAAAACAGAATCCCACATTATTTAATTAAAAACGTTCTTTTATTTTCATGGTTTTTTACACCTTTATTTGTGACGAATTAGTGAAAGTAGAATTCATTTATTACCAAGTTCGATTTGCGAAGGTTTTTGGTAAAAAAAGTAAATAAAAGTACAACACTAATATCAATATTAAATAACAATTCTACTTCTTACTAATGATGAATGTTTGTTAGAGTTTGTAGCCTAAACTGCTGAATCACGATGAAATTTGGCATATATGTAGAGGATAGTCTGGTAGAACACATAGGCTACTTACTCTATACTTATGTATACTTATCTATCTCTACATAACAATCAATACAGATGTAAGCAATTTACTTTCAATATGTAAAAGGTCTAAGTCCAATAGTATCGTATTGCAACGTAGCAACAAATTGGCGACGTCAGTGTAAGTATCGACTGTACATTTCGTAACTGAATTGCTGAACGAACAAGAGGTCATTGTAAACCGATACCTTAAGGCAAGGCTACACAGATTTTAAAACATTAAAATATACGTTAACTATTTTATACGCTAGTAAATGTTTTATACCCTATCATTGTTAAATGTACTTTATTGTTTTTATTAATTTCATGTATTCAAAATGCTACTCGTCTTACAATTTTACATATAAAAATATGATCTAAAAAAACCTTTATTGATTTTTCCGATTAGTGTATCACTACCGTAAGGTGGAACAGTCACGTACGCCATGGATCGATGATGTACACAGGGGTAGGATTACGATACGCTAGTTTCACACGCGGGCAGAGTATTGCTGTTCTTTGAATGTACACTTACTGTCAAAATAGTTTTGTTCTGTCCTTGTGGAATAAGCTTTAAAAATGCAACATCGCGGATATTTAGATTTATGTCAAGTGCCAGTGTTTGCTATTGGATTGACACACGTGCGCTAAGACATACAAAACATTGAGTGTATTTTGTAAATCTTTGACTTTATTTGCAATGAACGTGAGTATACTCGTAGTATCAAATGCGTACAAGTTATAAATCGAAAAAGGGTAGGGTCAGTAAAATAGATATTTAATAAAATGTTATTACTAATTATCTAGTCGAAAAGATTTTTTATGAGAGTTATGTTGTCTATTAAAATTATGTACATATTGTTACGAGCGTGAGGGATACAGTCAAAACGCCTTGAAATTTTTGGTGTCAATTTATTCGCGACTCACAGAAACAGGGAACCACTAGACCCACACAGTTGTTCTTTAACACTTCACGACACACAAAATGTAGAATCACTAACACAGCGCACTTTACAGAACACCACTGTCACTATAACACTTGCACTTTTGTTCCGCGGTCACTAAATCTTCTTCGTAATTCGCTCTGGACTTCTTCACAGTTCACTTTCCACTGTAAGACTCCCCGAGTCACGTCTGGCTCCCCTCATATACCCCGAATTTCGTTTTTCTTTTCGTTATTCATTTGTCATTTTATTCCAGAACTTTCTCGATAGTCCGAATTACATAAATTTCATAATAGAACATTCTCGATGCCGTTTCGAATATTCTTGACATCTTTTCGCGAACTTCATTTTCGCTGCTCGCGGCGACCGAGCATTCTGGAAACAGCTCGATTATTCTTCGAATTTGATTTTCGCTACTCATCAATAGATGACGTCGCGACAATATTTAAAACTCATTTGTACAAAAGATAGTCAGTATCGGATGTTTTTGTGATTTTTCATGGTTTAAAAAATCACTGGTGACGCTAGTTCAATGTCCTTATATTTTTACTATTGGAAATAAAACGCGCCCGAAATAAGGTCGTTTCCCGAAACCGGGATTTGCCAAAGAGTTCACTAACATATCGTGTAAATATATTTAATTAAGAATTTTTTTTAACTATTACGAGTATATAGACTTTGATCCTTGATTTATCAGAAAAAAATTAAAGATAACGTATTTTTTTTATTATTCTTCATGTTTTCGTAAACATCTCTTTTTTTTATTTTTAAAGCAGCCAAGTTAACGTGTAAATGTCACGGTTTATGGTTTCAATTAAGTTTCGAAACAACTTTTACTGTTTTTTGTGTTTCAAATTGTGTTTCCGGGTTATCGGTTATATGCGAATTTTATATGAAGTTTGTTTTATGGTTACCCGATTGTATTATGAGAATCGTTTATGGAGATTTTTTATTACATTTGAAGCGGCAGGGTAAGAAATTTCATATAACTCCATCTATACTATCTATATTAATACAAATCTATAAAAATATTATAAAGAGGAAAGAATAGTATTGGATTTTTGTATGTATTGAAATTAATCAAAAACAGGGCCTATTTCAAAAATACTTTCACTCTTAGAAAGGTAATTTATCTGTGAGAAACATACGCTATATGATGTATTATTTTATAATTTCATGCGGGCAAAGTCGCCAGCAACAGCTAGTGTTTAATATTGGTAAAGAAATTACTTAAAAATCTCGACTAATTTACTAACGTATGTTTTACAATACGTATTTTAAGCATTCAGAATGACTTTCAGGTGATTTCACGTGTCTCACAATACATAAATAGAAATATATCGAAAATTTGATAAACCATTAAAAACCACAGGTCATTGTAATCCACAATAATCTCTGATATTACTCAACATATTTCTATTAGTAAAGGTTTTTGGTTAAAAATACTATAACTTTAAAACCTGCATGTTTTACTCTGTTTTTATATATTTTTTCTAGTATATGTATATGGTTTTCCTCCTTAAAAATAAACACACCCTATAGCTAAACCGATCTTTGAAGAAATTAAAAAGCACCTAATTGTAAGTTTTTTGTATAAAATGCGGCGTAATTTTTAAGTCCAATGCAGTTAAGTTATTGCAATGATTAATGTTCACGGCCTTGACAAAATTATCAACATCAGATAAAAACCAAAATTTCCCTTATCATTATTGAGCTTTTTATCAGTTCAGGAAATTAGCAACGAGTCGAAAACAGTTTTTATACATTTGAATACATTTTATTCATCTAACTAATATTGTAAATGCGAAGTTTTAGATAGATGTATGGATGGATGTTTGGTAGAGTTTGTAGCCTAAACGGCTGAACGGATCTCGATGAAATTTGGCATAGATGTAGAGCAGAGTATAGAAGAACACATAGGCTACTCACTTTTGTTTTCTTTTATAACACGCGGACGGAGTCGTGGGCAACAGCTAGTAAAATAATAAAGAATAGGTACGACAAAACACATTTTCATACAATGATGCATAAATTTACTAAACAAAGTGCACTTTTTGGGACAAACACGTGTTTTGTTTGCCGAAAAAAAATCGATCCATTTCATAAAAACGTATGTTAATTCAAAGTTTTTTGCTGTTAAGCGTGACCTTCTCATTTTTATATCTCACGGTCGGAATTTTGATTTTTTTAAATAATTTAAATAACACATTTCCTGCAGTAAAATAATTGTTTAATAAATTATTTAAAAAACCATTGGTATCATATTTCCTATTGCTTTTGAATAGTCTGCATTTCGTCCGTCACCTACATATTATTCACTTTTCAAAATACAAGGGGTTTTAAAAAAGAATAATTAATAATTAAAAGGGTAATGTTTAATTGTGTTATTTTTTCTATTGAAAAATTCTTAACCTCTAGGATATCCTGTTAGAAACATGTTTGTGATCGACCAGGAAACAAAAACATGGGCTATTGATTGTGTTTGATTCTATTAATTCTACGGTAACGTATTTTGTTATATTTACACCTTTAAAGCTTGATTTTATATGTTATAAAATTACATCTTCGTTGACGCCTGTGCTACGTATAAAACATTTTTTTTAAAACGGCGAGAGAAAACTGTTAGTGAATACCTATTTGCTATAAATATGTCACTATGATTTGAGTCTTGCAGATTACATTTCAATGTGACTGACCCTCGAGATTCAATATTGAAATGCACATAAATACATCACTATTTGTTCCACTTTTGATTGATATATTCGAAATTCATATTCAACGACAACGCACGTAACGGTATCAGACACTGTTATCCTTTTTGCATACATCTAATGGCAGACTAACATCATAATTTTTATACACAAGTTTTGACAATGGAAACGCACGTTTAGATCCTGATCTTTATCACAATTTAACTATGAACTTAAACACTATTATCAAACCATTAACATTATTTTATTTTTCAATAATATGAGGTGGTAAACGAGCAAACGGCCTCAATCCACTGAAATGGAAAGCGACCGCTGCCCATAAACATCCGCAATTGATGCTACCCTAATTGACGGAGGAGGAGACGCACATAAAGAGGATATCTCCCCTCCCAATGCGTCTCCTCCACCGTCAAATCCACTGCACTGAGCGACCTTACGCGATGTACGAGTAATGTAAAATGTTACACGTCGAGCAATCATGCAGTTAGTAAGCGTGTAGAATCCAGCGAGCAACGAACTGCTCGACGCAAATTTTCCACCTCGTACGCAATGTTTCACCGCGTAACAACGCTCAGTACGCAACTTAATTTTTTTAAAGTAATTATTACTTGAATCTGAGTAGCAGTCAGTCGCTTTTGGAATGAACACGGTATGTACGGTCGACAAAAATTTGCATATTGAACTTGTATTGTCGGAAAGAATTACGCAGCGGAATAACGTAACGGAAATATGGAACGAGTTTGTAAATTTGTTACTATTTTATTTCTTGCTAAGGCCAATGTCTTCGTAATACTGCAAATTTAAAATCACAAGGTCAGTGCAAAAAGAAAACAAAAAAAAAACTATTTTTTTTTAGTGATTATTAGTCCTTACAAGGAAGGAAAACTACTGCGTTATTTTAACGTATATTGCATAAATTTGTACCTATATAACCTTTTCCGGGTATATTCGTTCACCGTGTACTTTTGCATTTGTAATTTAATGGTATTAAATATGCTAGAACGTTTCATCACGGTTTATCCTTGCTAATCTATTAGTTCTAATATAATATACGCTAGTATGCTTTGCTATAGTAAAAACCATAATCCTTGCTTTAATATTAATCGGAGACCTAATTTTAGTTCCTTTTCCTTTAAGTGGAAAGGATGGGAAGGAAAATGAGGGTTTGATAGCGTAGAACACGCTTTGAAAAGGGAAATGTCCTCTTCATGTGCGTCTCCTCCGTCAATTAAAAGTAGATAACGCCTGCAATTTTTATGTCTATGGCCTATGGGTAGCGGTCGCTTCGCCATTTCGGTGGATTCAAGTGGACGCTGACTCGTTTACCATTTTATGATATAAAAAATGGGGCATAAAAATTATTTTCAATTCTATCTCGATATTTCCTGAGTTGGCAAGAATAAAAAGTCTAATCAAAAAGTTAAATATAGATAAAAAACAAGAGATTATTATCACGAAGCAAGGCGGGGACAATCGCGTCACAGATTCCTACGCGGTACGCGCTCAGCGGACGGCGCACGCGCATTGCTTGTATTCTTACGTATATGTCGCCGGCAAATCATGAATACTGCATGTTAGAAACTTTCCGAGACAAATCACATATCATGAGTTTAATCCATTCAGCTTTGCAATGTCACTTCAATTACAATTGCACTGGGTTTACTACAAGCCAGTTGTATATTCATAGCACGTCGTAAAAAGTCATCTTCGCAAAGTCTTGTAAAACTATCTTAGGTAAATAAGAAAAGGGCGGTGTTCACGATTTTCCTGTGTTACATACGTTCTCACTATTGTTACGTAGGCGTCTCTTGGAAGTTTTCCAATGGTATCGCTTTGCTCCAACACGATACGGACGACGGTGAATAATTCACGAATAACTCGCAGTTTTGGTAACACCATTCACACGTCATTCGTTCTTATCGTTCATTCATTTTGAATTAGCGCTTTTTAGCACGACGCCGGTTGAGTTCTACGAACAAGATGAGATAGGATATGATTTCAGTTTTAAACACTTAAATATAATAAATCAATGCTATGCTATTTTTGTATTGACAAATATCTCTTAAGATTACGTTCAATAACTGCAGTATTTTTGCTGATTTGCGCTGAACAAAAAAAAGTGTAATGATATACTTAAGTGGTATTAATATTAAAATGCGCTTTTTAGTCTGAAGGAAGCTAAACCTGTTATTTTTAAACAATCGACTATCCATTTATACAGATCAGTGTTCGCAATTTGTCATTGATGTTCTCTATATGTGTCAAAGTATTTATTATTAATTGTTAAAGACGAATATCATGTTTATTTTGTCGTGTTAATACAAAGAACATGCAGATATTTTCAAACAGTAATATGCATTCAATCATTCTACATATTAAATATTAACAAATAAAGAAAACTCATGTACCTGGAACGAAGCTGGAGACTCTGTTCGTTTAGTTTCATTTGAAACCTGTTTGATTTTCTGCGTATTTAGAATCGATTCAATAAATCATTTATGCAAAAAATAAATAACTGTCCGTCCCAAACATTAGAATGCAAATTAAAAAGAAATGTTTTGTTTCTTTTTAAATTTAGAAACGTCTTAAAGATTTTTTTTTATTTAAAAGAAGAATCGTTTGTTAAGTATATGTCAAAAGGGATTTAAGTGCTGCATTATCTGTACCTTTGTTTTAGCTGATAGCTTACCGCAAAATTTGAACCTTATTAACAATTGTTATCTTTGATTGAGTCCTTCTTAACTCTAAAGATACCTTATGTTTGCTTTTGCAATTAATAAGACCCCATTACATACCTTAAGATGTACGTAATTTTTTTAATACCACACTTTGACCCATTAGTTGTTTAAATAGTTAATTGTTAGGTATATTACCAAATACATAAACTATTACCGTTACATAACAATGTGACTAACCTCGACTATCACCTTTGCGGTAGTCACGGGACGCGACTCGACGCTGCCAAAATATGTCGTCTAATTCTCTGATTGCATAACATATTGTTACATGCAGTTTATTTACGTTTACAAAGTCAAGTAATAACAGTTGCTATCCACTTTCTAATGCGTTTTAGTCGTGGCAAAATGTGTCAAAATAACAGTGACAAGTCGTAGGAAAATTACGATATCCTCATGTAAATGTTTTAATATTATTACACTACGTAAAGACTTTAATTACCTTGATAATAAAAGAAATTTCACACAAGACTTGATAGCAAACATTGTACAAGAAATCATACTTTAGGTCAGAAGGGCAATATATGTTTACTCACCAGTTAATAACAATATTGCGATTAAATGCATAAATCGTAAGAAATTATCAATACGGAAAAACTGTAGAAATAACATTTAAATCAAGAATAAATTGTAAACATGCAATTAAGGAATGCTTTCTTTGTTCCAGATGTCGCTATCACGGTTGGGGACCAAATAGAATTTTATACAAACCAGACAAAAATAAGCAATGAAGGGGTTAGATTTCGTGAGCTAACCGCCCTCGCCTACGACGCTGTACACAACATATTACTGTTCGTAGACACACAGAACGACAACGCGTCTATATTCAGTTACGATATAACTAAGAAGGAATACAAACCATTGGTCAGAAGGAGATCGTATGAAAACATCCAAGGGTTGGCATTCGATCCTGTGACTAGGAAGCTGTTTTGGACGGACACTAATGAGAAGAGTATATACTGGAAGTCTTTGAAGCCAGGATCCAAGAATGATACGTACGGGAATCTGCTTATTAAAATGGATGACGAGGTACCGAGAGCAATTGCTGTGGATAGCTGCAGAGGGTAAGATTTAAATTCACTCTTTACATTGATTTACATGGTAGTAGAAAACCCACATTTATCATTTCATTGTCTCAATGCAGTCTCTGATTAAAAGAAAATTATCATTAACTTCTTTTTATTTCTAGGTATATTTATTGGACGAATATAAACATAACAAAACCAACAATAGAACGAGCTCGATTAGATGGTTCAGAAAGAACTGTAATTCTAAATTCTACAAGCATCTATAAAGTTGTCAGTATTGCGATAGATCAAAACACTAAAAATCTTTACTGGATCGATGATAAAGAGGGGATACATTACTCCATAGAGAGTTCCGACTTGGACGGTAAAAATCAAAAGAAATTACTGGCTGGCACAAACCATATGCCGAACACGATCACAGTATCCAAAGACTACATCTATTGGGCGGATTTAGGTTATAAATCTGTATGGAAATTGCCTAAAAACCCCATTCCTTATGAAGAACCGGAAGAAATTATACATTTTCAAGTTGTGCCTCCGTTTGGGATTGTTGCGAACTATAGAATATCGGAACAGATCAGTGACGTCCCAGAATGTGGTGAATTGGCATCTATAGCTGAGAATAAAACTGTTATCAATGATATTTACACGATACCGAGTGACGTTGGCCTGTTCTGTTTGCACGGTGTGAAGGTAGAGGGAATCACTACGTGCAAATGTTCTACTGGTTACATCGGGGAGAGATGCGAGATCTCGGTTTGCCATAACTTCTGTCTGCAAGGTGATTGCAGCGCTACTGCCAATGGGGAACCTATTTGCAAGTATGTACTATAATGGAAATTGATTATTTATTAAGTTAAGTTGGTATTCATTCTACTCTAATACTCGTATATTCAGACCTCGAAGGAAAAAAGGATTACCCAAATGGAAATTTTGGTATGTCGTTTCGACTTTGGGCATTTGTAATTTTTCGTTACATATTGTTGCTTAAGTGCATAGTACTACAGAGGTAATTAAAGTGAAACGACATTTATGTATATAACAGCGTTTTAAATCAGAAGCCCATGCTTTAACTACAAATTCCATTAGATGTCTGGCAGATTGTAAGCGGCACTTGCGAAGCGAAATGAAATATTCGTTTTAGTGTTCTGCCGTTTCACAATATAATTCTTAAAACGGCATTATACTGTTACCTCTAACAAACAGATACCAGTTATCTTTACCCTAAAAGGAACGTATTAGTTACCTTTGTTTGTAAACTTGTTATTCCTAATGTCTAATAGTTAAAAACTTCTATTGTAGATGTAAAACTGGATACACCGGCGCGAGGTGCGATGTGAATATCTGCGAAGGACATTGTTTAAATTTTGGAAAATGTTCCGTAGATGCAAATCAAAAGCCATCGTGTAAATGTTCCGTAGACTTTGAAGGGGATCGATGTGAAATTGTAAAAGCTCTCCCAGTTACAACTACGACAGTTCCTATTGAAAATTGCAAGTAAGTGTTAGATATTTCAACACAAATGATTTCCTTTAAAATTAGACGCAAAGATATCGAACATTTCGGTGGTGACGACTAGAAAAACTCTGAGCTTGTTGGCGACTGAGCGCCGAGACTGCAACTGAGCCCGAGCCACTCCTTGCGATGTATTTTATAAAACTACAACCCACTATTCCTTCCGTGTTCTAATATTTTCCTAGCATTATTGTTGTTTTAACTAAAGATAAATAGTATTGATAAACAGCACAGATTAACAAATAACTTTTAAGAATACAGAATATATCAAAATACTTAATAAGTAACTGAATTCTTAGAGCACACATCTTTGACTGAACTCTACAACTGTTTACTCTCGCTTTGATTCCTATGACCTTATATGAGGTGTGCTCACCACTCGATTTTTAGTTGTGCAACTAAACAGTTGAATTGGCTGCGAAACAATCGACAATCGCACAACAGTTGTGCGATTGTTTAGTCGAAGGTTTGCGCTCGCTATTATTTTATATTACTGTATTCAAGTTAATTAGTTTATTACATTGTACTAGATTCTGCTGGTCATTAATTTTTTTTAAATATTTTTTTCAGTTGCACCAAAGAAGATAATAAAAGTGTATTACTAACAACATCTGAAGGTCCGGATAAAGATGACGTGTACGTAGAGGCGTGTAACAGTTGGGACCCTATTAGAGACCCTATAATTATGGCTCTCGGCACAATGGCGGGGCTGCTGTTTGTAGCTTGTACTCTGCTTGTTATGAAAGTGTTGAGATTGAGAAGGAGGCCGAGGTATGTAGAACAAGTATAGTATTATCTGTGGTAGGAAAAAAATACATTGATTATGTCTAGATTTATATCTTATGTTACGCAAAAAGCAGTAATTAAAGCTTTTATTTAGTATTTAAATATGTGTGTTTACAATATTTGGAACGGAAGACTTAAATTTGTGTTATTACATTTTAAAGACATAGATTTATAGATTTTACATCCAATTAATAATAACAATTTATTTTTATATATTGATTAGTAATAAGCGCCAATAGCCTAATGATTTGGGGTACGGACTACCGATCTTGCGGTCGAGGGTTCAAATCCCGCCATTCGACTAATGTCGTGAACCATATCCTAGCACAAGCCTAGAGCTTAGTTAGTTAAAAGAAACATTTTAGAAGTTATATGATTTATAACACGGCTTAAACTCACGTGGGAACTTTCGGTGTAGGCACCGACCAGTTTCAAACCCGTAGGGGGTCCTTCTTCAGGGTGAGTGGATGGCGGATTTATTTTAACTGGTCGGTGCCTACACCGAAAGTTCCCACGTGAGTTATAGCCGTGTTATAAACCATATAGTATAATGTCTCACGAAAGTTTTAATAAGTTAATTTTTTAGAAGTTAGTTAAAAAAACTTAGTTTAAAGAAATATTAGTAAATTAACAAAAATCTACTTATATTTAAAAAAAATAGTATGGAAATTCATAATCAAACTTTTAAACAAATTCTCTGTAATATTAACATCGAATTGTATAATTTACAAAAACTTTCACCCTATACGTCATTATTTCCAGAGTATATAAATATTTATCTATACTTTCAGAATCAAGAGGCGCATCATTGTAAACAAGAATGTGACCCCGTTGACCGCGCGACCCGACCAATGCGAGATTACTATTGAAAACTGCTGTAATATGAACATATGCGAAACGGTAAGCAAATTCTTACATAGTTAACGTGGGTTTACACTGCAACATGTAATAAATCGCTTTGATTTAACGTACATGTTACAGTAATAAACATTCGTTTGTGTTTAATCTGGTTTATGGTTACTTAATTCTAATAGCATGTTGTCTATATTTGGATCACATGTTACGCCATTTTGACAGCGCGGAATTTAAAAAAAAAGAAGCCTATAATATGCCCGTCTATGTCAGCTTCCCTTCAGTGAAAGTCCGGTCAAAATCGGCCCAGCCGTTTTAGAGATTACCCGGAACAAACGCGGCTTGCTGACAGACAGACAGACATTTTTTTTTTTAAATATTATTTTCGTTATCAGCAACGCATCATCATCTTCCCGAAATCTGGATTTTTTCTTATGATGTTACAAACAGACACTCTAATTTTATTATATGTATAGATAGATATAGGTTTAAGAAGTTGTGAAGGTCAAATAAGATTTTAAAAACTAAAGTTAGGAAACTTTTACTAAGTAAAGTATAGATCTGTTAGAAATAAAGATGAATAATTTATTGCAATAGTAGACTATAAATTCAAAAGCATTATTTAATAACAATTGCAAGGTAAAGTGAAACATCTTAACAACGAATAATTTGAAGGACAAGGTAATAGATAATCATTAGTATTGTAAAGCGCGGGGCGCGCCGGCTGCCGGCAGACAGACGTAATTACAAAAACTATGGCCTACAACTGACAATGGACACGAAAGCGGTACACTGTGTCAAGTGTACTTTGAAGTTAAAATAATATATGCAATTCGAAAGCCACTGATATCTAAGTGGACGTATAGATTGACTTTAAATCATACTAATATTATAAATTCGAAAGTTTAGATGAGTGTTTGTTAGAGTTTGTAGCCTAAACGGTTCAACGGATTTTGATGAAATTTGGTACAGTAGTAATTTTGTAGAGTAGACTGGAAGAACTCATAGACTTTTGTTTTTTTTTTTTTAATTTCACGCAGATGGAGTCGCGGGCGAAAGCTAGTATATATTATATCTTACTAATATTATAAATGCAAAAGTTTAGATGGATGGATGGGTGGATGGGTGGATGGGTGGATGGTTGGATGTTTGTTAGAGTTTGTAGCCTAAACGACTGAACGGATCTCGATGAAATTCGGCATGGATATATTGCATTATGCATAGTCTGGAAGAACACATAGGGTACTTGATTTAGTTTTTTTTTTAATTCCGCGCGGACGGAGTCGCGGGCGAAAGCTCGTATATTAGAAATGCGAAAGTTTAGAGGGATGGATGGATGTTTGCAGCCTAAACGGCTAACCGGATTTCGATGAAATTTGGCATAGATGTAGAGGATAGTCTGTAAGAACACATAGGGAACTCGGTTTTGTTTTTTTAATTCTACGCGGACGGTGTCGCGGGCGACAGCTAGTGATATATAAAAGTTGATAGAAATGTATAAAAGACATTCCAGTTTACAAAGGATATTAAGATTGTCTTTTCTATGTATTATGTGATCACATAATTTTTCTGTTTCTATTAATTTATGTGTGGGGTTTATTCATCAAGTTTGTATCCTCCATAGAGTCTTTTCGATTCATCATCAACTTGACCTTGTTGTATTGGACTTCCGTAGGGAAGGTCACCACAGTATGTGCTGCTGCATACATCTCTATCAGCCCTCATAGAATCCAGTCCCTTTTTAAGCATATCCTCTTAAACACAACCTTTTTTTTTATAACAAAAGGTGGCAAACGAGCAAGCGGCCACCTGAATCCGCCAAAATGGCGAAGCGACCGCTGCCCATAGACATCCGCAATTGCAAATGCGTTGCCTACCCTTATCCGACAGAGAAGGAGATGCACATAAAGAGGGTATTTCCCCTACTTATGTATCTCCTCCTCTGTCAAATCCACTTTCCTTTCCCATCCTCTCCTTATAACAAAAGGGCTGTAAAGAAAAAGGGACTTAAATTAGGCCTCCGGCACCACACTCATCAGACGAAACACGGAATTGCTTCCACTTCACGCCTGTCTTCTGTGTGGTCGTGGTATTACACCGGGCATGCCGGCCCTACAGTGCTAAGATGTTAAAGCGGGCACTACCACTGTAGCCATCCTCATTTAATCTTAACACTTTACAGTTTATGTCCTCATCCTCTCGTCGTATAACGTCCATACTATGATAGAGTCGATTCGATTACTGTTAGCAATCACTGTGTTGTAAATACTTGAACTTTAACTGCAGCCGTGACAAATCGCCTTTAATTATTATACGTTTTCATTGCCTGTTTATTATTAATAAGCGGAAGGGCAATATTAACCTTATTAAAAACTAAGTTGTAGATTATTAATCTGTGTAAATGTTTAGGCTTGAGTTTTAAATACTTTTGGCAGAAATTAATGTATAAGGCTTTTAATATAAGTAAATTAGGCCTCTAATATATAGAATTTAATTAACTATAGACAATAGATTACATGTTTTAAATATAATGTTCTTTTACAGCCGTGCTTCGAGCCGCGAAACACAATAAGACCAAACCTACTTAACGGAAAGCCTGGCAAAGAAGAGAAGAGAAACTTAATAGCCAACATGGAGAATCCAGACGACCCATATTAAACTGTCATATCAAAAAAATGCAAAACCAGTTAACGTTTTGGTATTGTGTCCAAAGTTTAAACTATTGTGATATTTACTGTTAGGAGACAACTGTAGGCATAGATATGTAAATTATAGATGGATGGTTTGTTAGTTTGATTGATAGTTTGACGTCTGGTTTTTCGTAAATGGCAACACTATGGAGGTCTTTTTCGCCTTCATTTTGTGTTTTGTATTTAATCTTTAGTTTATATATCTATGTGTTTAGGATCCCCGATTGAGGCAAAAGGGCTGTGGATTAAATTTTGTGTGAATATCGGAAAGAGTTCGGGTTACGTGTTAACTTATGTAGCGTTCGCGCCAAAGCTTCCTTACAAAAAACAATAATAGACTTATAGGTTAACGGCTTTTGCTAATATTTTCCACCAAAAAATAAATTTAAGCCGATACAATAACTAAAAATAAATTTAATACATTACGATTACCATTTTAAAATTGTATTAAGGGAATTACATAATTTGGTAAGTATTTAACAATGGCCATTGACTTTTAGTTTTAAGAATAATTTGTGAAGTTTTATTACTTTGGGGTGAGGTAATCGACTATATTAGTGTAATTAAAACCACAGTAAACAATTGTAAAGCCAAGTTCGATGCGTAATTCACAAAAACTAACAAACCACAAACATGAGTAAAAAGTTATTTAATAATGAGTTAAATCACGAATTAAGTTCGTTAAAATAAAAATTACTAGGCAGTTAGTAAATATTTTTACTTCTATAAAATATAATGACATCTCTTTCATTTATTTGTAAAAATCTGAAACAGTAAAGTTTTTGTTTTTGTAGATGTTTGGACAAATATTAACTGTACTCAAAGCAATAATTGTTACCTTAAACTCACACAGTGCCTTCGCGAGCTATCTAAATACCAATTAAGTCTGTTTTATAAATATTAAATATTCCTCTTAATAATGCCTCTATTTCGAAGATTTGTGTCGTAATAATTCAGATCCCCGTGATTAATTGTTAGTTATAAAAACGTGTCTTTAGCTGGCAACACCTAATACTTTTAGTCTTTGACAGCCAAAAAGTTACTTTTCTCTTTCTTCAAATTTAATTTTATATTTAATTTCTAATGTACAATATTTTTCGTAATTTATGAATATCTTTGACATTAAATCTGTAACTGTACGGTTTATTTTGTCTCATAACTATTAACATACTTAGGAATGAACCAGATAAAGCATTTTCAAATATTTATTTGATTTGTCTGTCTACAGTTTTAATATTAAGCAACTGCCACCAGCTTTTCTTACGAGGAGCCTATTTAATTGCATATCCTTGTTTTTACGTAGATTTTAAGCTTAAATACTGCAGAGGGTTTAAAAATCTTCTAATGGTTCCTTTATTGTGTTCAAGTTCGCAAAACTGTTTTTAGTTTCTTCCGTACAGTGTTGTTTTGAAATAATTGTTATCTAATTTTAATTGAATGAACAATGGGCCCTCAATGTAATTTATCTTTTTGTACTTAAATTTAAACACTTATACGCGGCCATGTAATTACTATGTTTATAATAGTTTTGAAAAATGATTGTTTTCTTATTCGTTCTTAATAGAAATGAATGTTGACATCAATGTAATTTTGATTATAATAATGTAAAGGCCCATTTTGTTTATTTTTCCATGTTGTGTGAAAGGTTGTCTTATTTTTATATCCGGTGACCAATTTTTACTTTGTCCGTGTGGTTTTCTTTCAGCTGTTCTATAGTTTTAGTTTTTACGTTCCTATATTCGTAGCGAGATACCTCAGTAACGGCGATAGCTCTATTTGACAGCTCAGTGTTGCCACTAATTTTATTTAAAAATTACCAAATTGGTAGCATTTTTATTAACAAAATTAAATGATTCGATTTCCGAAACGCTCGTAATTTAAAATCTTGTTAAAAAACAATAAGAGTATTTCAGTAGTGTTTAACCCTGAGTTGTCAAATGCGTATGTTTTTTATTGACGCCAATGTAGAATCTCAAATGTCTACTTTTAATTGTGCTTATTCAAAATTATTTAATGAGAAGAAACTATTTATTTCATTGATAAATTATTCCAAATTTTAAACGAGTTGATGCCGTTTATTACTTACCTATGAGGGGCACTACGATGGGTTGTTTCGACCACATTGTCGTTACTTAGTGTAGTTAGATAGTTACTTAGTTTAGTTCGTGGATTGATAATATCCACATCAGAAATGTGATATTATGAGTCTTTGTATAAGCGAGATAGTTTACTTTTTATGAAAATAAAATGCTTTTTAAAAGAAAATATTGTTTTATTGAAATAAAACCCCTTTTTGTTTATATACCACATTTATTCAATATCACAATGAAAGCAAGTTTCGTAAATATACCTCCAGTTAAATAAAACTATAACGTAAAAAAGTGTCTACTTTCTAATGACATTTGGAGTACTTAACATTTATGCTAAGTCCATTAGAGCACCAGCAGACTAATTAAAATCGGCAGATAGTTTGATCATGTCGAGTTTTCAAGCCAAAACAAAATCGATGTAACGTGCATACACTTGTGTGTAATTAAGCGTCCGATTATCCACCGAAAAAAAAACTAGTCTACATGGGTTTAATACTACATTTGGTACAAGTAAATTTAGGCTTTTTCCGTCCGAAATATTTACACAAAAAATGGTTGTACAGTCAATTTATGAATGACAATTTTAGGTAATAATATCACAAGCTAAATGTAAACCGATCTTACCTCTCTATCGCTCATTCTGCGCTCTCGCTCTCAGCTTAGAAAGGTTTTCAATGCTTTTTCATACTCGTAACAGTCGTTCATAAAAAAAGAGACATATTTCATTACAATCTGTCAAAAACAGATCGTTTTTATGTGTTATATTTCGTCAGTGAAAGCCTACATTAACGCTATTATGAAAAATAATTTAAAATTATCATTTGGTAATACTAACATAACCCCGTATTTTCATCACAAAATATCTGTGCGCAAATGGCAATAGATAAAAAGAAATTTACATCGTAATTATGACATTTAAACAGTAACTTCCATACATTGTACTTATACAATTTAACAATAATCATATAGTAAATAGAAATATGTTCCTAAAATATCAAGGGCCTGTCCCACCACTGGCTGATAGAGGATCAGATAGCTTAATGACGTCACTGTTACAAGGGAACAAAATCCGATATTTCCATCACATATTTTTCACGTTCGATTGTTATCAGACAATTTACAATTTGGTGGGACTTGCCCTAAATCTGCCAATTAACTGCCGTATACATTGAAAAATCTAACATTTAATATAATTACCTCACTAAGTACTAAAATTAACAAAAGAGAATTATTACACAATTTAATAAGTTATAACAAATGTTAATTTGGACAAATATATTCTAATTACATAGCGAAAGAATTTGGTTTATATAAAGTAAATTACGAATAACTGGCCAGGCGATAATAAATCTAAGGTTTCCTTTTAAATAAAGAACTTCCACTGGAAAAACTTGTATTGAAATATGTTTTTAGGAAAATTGAAACCCAAATTAATTGTTTTCTTCCATTTGTATGAGATCAATTTTGTATTTGATCTATTTAATGCAGAGATACACATATATAGAGAAGGCATTGTTAACACTTCATGAAACATTTTTCTTACAATCGTTACTAACGCTATCTATTAACAGAATCTTAAATTTAGCAATAGGTGTTTTAAAGCATGTTTATTATTTTTTTTATTTCATAACACTAGTTTATTTTCTTGGAGCTTATTTTGTAAAATGTTTTATTATACGTCAATACAAGGACATGAGATGGCACTAAACTTAATATAGTTACATATTAGTTGTCAAATTTAGTGTATTTTTAAAAAAAATTTCCAAAAATTTGTCAACCATGCCCACTCTACATATTCGAATCTCTTCGATTTTAAATCATTCCGTTGAGTTTACTAGCTTTTGCCAACACTCAAACTTTGATTGCAGAAAACCGTTACACATTTTGAACAATTTAATTAATCCCTTAGTGTAGATTTCTGTCATTAAATCGTTTTGTGATAAATTAACGTGTGACGCTTTTTGACTAAATGAGAAAAATGTGTAAAACTGACTTATAATTACAGAGTCCCTGTTTTATTAACACATTAGTACAGTCAACTGCATAAGTGCACAAACTAGCTTTCGCCCGCGACTCCGTCTAGCATTAAAAAACAAAAGTAAGTAGCCTGTGTTCTTCGAAACTATCTTCTACATCTATGTCAAATTTCATCGAAATCCGTTCAGCAGTATAGGCTACAAACTAACAAACATCCATATAAACTTTCGCATTTATAATATTAGTAAGATTTATAAAGTTTCAGGCTCTTGTATATTGATTTATTTCAGATTTTTGAAACCGAAGTAGTATAGGTTTGTAAAGGTTTGTAAATATACATATTTGTGCAGCTGACTGTACTTAGGATAAATTACGTATTAACATACTTAAAATAAGCAATTGTATTGCAAAGAAACAAAACAAAATATACATTATGAGATGCTTGGAACTAACAATATTTAATATAATATAGTTCTGTAAACTAAAAACTAACTTTGTTAATAAAGTTTTAGTTACGTTATGTTTTTAAGTGAATGAAAATGTCATCGTTTTTAAAATTATAACAACAATTTAAAATAAGTAATAACCTTAATTTATTTGAAACTTGAAGCAGCCGAAACAATATCTTGGTTTATGATTCATTACATGGTTACATCTGTAACAAAGAAAACAACACATTATTTATATCACTAGCTTTTGCCAGTGACACCGTCCGCGTGCAAATAAAAAAAGGGAGTGATGTGATCTTCCAAACATCCCCTATCACATCATCACCAGCTCACTATACGTCCCCACCGAGGGGCTCGGAGCCTACCCTAATAAGGGGTGACTAACATCCCCTATATCTATGATAAATTGCATCAGATTCGTCCAAATGATTAGACTACAAACTCTAATAAACATCCATCCTTCCATTTAAACATTCGCATTTATAATATTTAATTAAATAAATTAAACAACATAACAAAACACATTTAAATATTACCTAACGCCATCTATCTAACTTACAATATTATAAACGAGTAAGTTTAGATGGGTGGATGAATGTTTGTTAGAGTTTGTATTCTAAACGGTCGTAAGGATGAAATTTGACATAGATGTAGAGCATAGTCTGGAAGAACACATAGGCTTCTTACTTTATTATTTTATTCCTCGCGGACGGAGTCGCAGGCGAACGCTAGTCTATTTTGTAAACATGATAAATACAATCAAATAGTTTCCAGGATATAACTAATAGATGGCGTTAGTGGTCACGTGAAGTGTCGACTATGTCGTCAATGCAATGTCGATTAAATAGTTCTCAGGATCTAATCAACAGATGGCGTTAGTGATCATGTGAAAATGAAGTGTCAACTATATTCTCACCATTGTCGAGTATAGCGGCGACCTCCAGCAGGCGGTCGCGGTGCGCGCGCATGTAGGCGTGCGCCTCCCACAGCATGGAGACGAGGCGGTCGTCCGCGCGCTCGTCCATCGCCACGTCGGCGGACATGCGCGGCGAGAAGCGGTAGTACGGCACGCCGGCGCACGCGCACCACGCCCGCGCGCGCTCCACCACGCGCCCGTCGCACTGCGTCGCCTGCCACACGCCCCAGTGAGCACACACAGCAGCCGCGATACACTTTCATATACTAATACTAACATAATAAAGCGTAACAACAGCTACCTTTATTTTATAATGTG
The DNA here is from genome assembly GCF_000836215.1 of Papilio polytes. Taxonomy (NCBI): domain Eukaryota; kingdom Metazoa; phylum Arthropoda; class Insecta; order Lepidoptera; family Papilionidae; genus Papilio; species Papilio polytes. The sequence goes on along the minus strand of NW_013528137.1, from coordinate 855,034 downwards.
ACAAACAAGTGAATAGCCTCCTGAATCGTCAAAAAAAGCATACAAGTGTTGTTGCGATTTCCAAGCATAGAAAGAAATATCCTTAATATGAGGATGTTGTTCTTTCCTATGCGTTTTCTCCACTATCAAATTCACTTTCCCTTCCCATCCTTTCCTTATAAGAAAAGGGACTAAAATTATGTCTGGTACACACTAGGCCAGTACAGTTAGACAGTGGAGCAGACCAGGCAAGATTATCTCGTTGGCGCCAGTTAGTGTTCACATTATACCAGTCGAAATCCATTCCAGTTATTGTCCACCTGTACTAGACTAGGGCGAGGTAGGGAGACCGCCCAGGGCGCCACATGCCTTATAAATCTCGACGAGGACACCAGTTACCACAAACAGCAGCAGAGGCGAATAATTGTGACATATTGTGCTGGTTTTATTACCCCCTGCGAAGTCTACGGCACCCCCTTTTTAGCACTTTTGGGGTGGGGGTTAAGAGTTTTAAAATTATAGGTCGCAGACATTTGACGCCCTTTTCCAGCGCCCTGGGCGACGATTATTACTTGATACATTGCGAGACCTGGTCTACGAGCAGTTTGCCGATGGCGTTGAGTCCATAGGCGAGCCGCGCCGTGTCCCACAGGCTCTCCGGCTTGAACACGTCATAGTCCTTTATCTTCGTCACTGGGATTAGACCTGAAAATAAACATTGTACACTTTATTTACTTTTAAGATAAGTAATGAATACAATAACATAAATTGGAAAAAAGTTATCCGTGAGAGGGACAAAAACTACAACACAGTAACAGCAAAAAGCAAGATTACTATGATGAGTAAAACTTTCAGCCGATAACAAGGGCCTTCGTTGTGTTTTCATTGAATTTGACATTTTAGAAAATGGTATTTTTATAATGTAATGTTAATGTCGCATGGGAATATGTTTGTTTTTTTTTTTTCACACAGGCGAAAGTTAGCAAAATATAAAAATACCAGTTCCACACGAGACTACAATCTTGAGGTTGGTCTTCTCTGCCTCCTCGTGCTGCCCGGTGCCCTCGTACGCCAGCCGCAGCTCCGCCAGCTCCGTCAGCACGTCCAGGGTCGGGTTGTTGCCCATCAGACCGCCGTCTAAGTACCTGCAATTAGTAAGGAATTACTTTTATTCAATTTATATGAATATGACGATGACTGAAAACAATTTTTAATTTTTAACATATCTTATCGCGGTATTTAAATTTAATTTATATAAAGATTATAATAATGATTAAAATTATCTATTAATTGGAGATTAAATGAATAACTTTTATACAGTCGCCTTCATAAATTTTATACATTAGCTGTTCCCGCGCGGCTTCGTCCGCATAACATTTTATTTTATTGTTTACATTTGTCAAATTATCAATTACAAATGTTAAAATGACATGACATGATGACAAACTTGTTTCCTTGATGTTGGCAACAACTTATGGTCTCTTTCTCACATTAAGGTTTTATCAAAAATATTTACCCCTAGGTTTAATGGCGTTAAAATATATAGCCTAAAGCATGACACAAGTGTAGGGCTTTTTATTAAAAAAAGAATTATTCAAAAATATGCTGTAATTGCTTGTAATCTACAGGTCTTGGGTTCGAATCCCACAATGTACAAATGTAACTTTCGATTTTTGAATTTTATACGTACTATAATAATATAATATACCCAATGTTCGGTGAATGTACACAAGATATCGGCTTAGAAATTCAAATATGTGTGACGTTCCTTACTTAGGGTCCAAACACCACAATGGTTTCTTATAGTAACATAAATCTTACTAATATCATAAATGCGAAAGTTTAGATGGATGGATGTTTGTTAGCGTTTGTAGCCTAAACGGCTGAACGGATTTCCATGAAATTTGGCACAGGTTTACAGCATAGTCTGGAAGAACAAATAGGCTACTTTTTATCCCGGGAATAATTACGGTTCCCGTGGGATTCATTAATTTAGTTTTTTAATGTTCACTCGATCATTCTGCAACGGTTCAACATATCTTATTGAAATTTGGCACATATATAAAACAAAGTCTGGAGTACACATGGGATAAGCTTTATCCCAGAGAAATGTCCGGTTCCCGAGGGATACGTAGCTTTTTGTAATTTATATAATTCGTATGTTTTCTAATAGCACGCGGACGAAGTCGCGGGCAACAGCTCGTATCTTTATATGGTTAGTTGCAACATTGCGAGTTAACTTAGGGAAGGCTCCGAGCCTAGTGGGGACGTATGTAGGTGTAGGGAGGTGATGATGGTGACGGTGGCTACCTGCCCGAGGCTCTGAAGTAGGAGGGCGCAGCGCCGGTGGCCCGCGCGGCCTGCCACACGAGCTGCTCGGCGGGCGGCGGCGGCGGCGGCAGCGACACCACCGCGCTGTTCTCACTCGTGCCTCGGGGACCTGCCAGTTTACACTTTACCACTAATGTAATAAGGTACATTATCTATATATGTATAGATTCAAAAAAATCGACGAATTGAGTACATCCTTCTTTTGGGAAGTCGGTCAAAAATATGTAGAATAGGCAGTTGACACTTTATTTGACATTTGACACTTGAACCACTAACGCTATCTGTTGATAAATCCTTAACATCACATGTCGATTAATTATATTAAAATTAATTGCCAATAAATATCATTGAATTATGCTTAAATGTTTATATTTAATTGTGTAGTTTATTTAATGAAAAAGATGGTATCTTGTTATATTATTACATTTGTTATCATACTAATATTATAAATGTGAAAGTTTAGATGGATAGATGTTTTTTAGAGTTTGTAGCCTAAACGGCTGAACGGATTTCGATGAAATTTGGTATAGATATAGAGGATAGTCTGGAAGAACGCATAGGCTACTCACTTTCGTTTTTTTTTAATTCCACGTGGACGGATTCGTGGGCGAAATCTAGTATTATTATAGTTTTGTATATTATTATATTTTATGACTTCTGGTCATAGTAACAAAGTGATAGAACTTCTAATGAAAAATCTTTTTAACAAACAAATAAAAAGTGTCTAGTCTATTACTCAATTTTAACCATACTTATATCTTACAAATAGGCACTTTCGGTAAAAAGTTCTTTTAGAATAATTTCAAGCAAATGGAGAATATAACTTACTTTTAGCGCCATTAAAGTGGTCAAGTATCTCCTGCGCGGATAGATAGTTCCTGAAGATGTGCAGGTCTACCGGCTTGCGGTCCGCCAGCACCGCCAGGATCATCAGCTTCGGATGGACCAGGTCCGCCATCACCGTCTCCGTACCTGGAACACAACGCAGATCTCACTAAAGTATTGATAGAAATGTCCGACTCGAAGGACCACAATATAAACGAATTATTGACAACAAGTGTAATAAAATTACAAACAAACGTTAAAAATTAACTAAACCACTTACCCAAGCAGTCCTTTAAGATGGTCTCCAGAGGTTCTGAAGGGTATGGCCTCATACCAACAAAGGCAAACTCTTTCATCCTGAAGTATAGTTGCTGGCACTCCCTCAGGGTCTTTCCAGAAGCCAGAGCCAGAGCTAGTATACCGCCTGTACTCGTGCCGGCAACCCAGTCAAAGCAATGTATGATGGGTTTGCCGATAGCTGCCTCCAAGTTGATCAACAACTGCACCAGCACTAAACCTCTAATACCGCCACCGTCTAAACAGAGTAACCTGGAAATAAAGAATTTTATATTCACTTACATAGGAAAAAAAACTTATGAGGCATGAAATATTTGAACAAGACCTTCAGTTGCAATGCCTAGTTATGCATAAATTTGTATTCTGTGCAGAAAATTCGGAGCCTTAAATTTTTTAAGAAATCGATGTTTAAGCACTTGACTTATAGTCTAAAAAGTCTTGGATTCGAATCTCGCTATGTACCAATGTGATTTTAAATTTTGTAATTTCATATGTACATAATTTACCCGACGTTCTTACAGTGAAGGAAAACATTGTGATGCAACCTGCATTTCATAGCGAAGAAATTCAAAGATAAATGTGAAATCAACCTGCAGTGAAGCATGGTTGACTAAGGCCTAGGCAGCCTAATTTTGGGTAAACTCAGAGCCCTTCATTATAGGTGTTGAATATTATTAAAATGTTTGTAAAACCAACCTGCCCTGTTTCTTCTTGTCGTCGAGTGAGGCGCGCACGACGGCGGCGGAAGTGAGCATGTTGCTGATGACGTCACGCGTGTCCGCCGTGGGGATGGGGGGCGGCGGCACGCCGTTGTACTCCTCCCGCGGCGCGCACCCCGCGCGGCACCCCGCCACGTCACTGGGACATCTGACACACAAATCAAGGGCGGATCCAGCTCCCAGCCAAGGGGGAGGGGCCAAGTCAAGAGCTTGACAAAATATGTAAATATATTTTGTCAATCTCTTGACTAACCAGCTAAGGGGGGGTCATGACCCCCATGACCTCCCGCCCCCCTGCGTTGACACAAATTCATATTAAAATTATTTATTTACACAAACAATGTAGTACCATGAAACGTTGGTTTAATATTGAAACCAATAAAAGAACGTCGCAAATAGCGTACGGTTTATAATTCATTTTGTAAACACAAAAGTGGTTATTCTAAGAAAACCGTTAAAAATAGATATATGCCATCGCGGACTTTTTTGTAGAACTTTTTGAGATCTACAATTCTTTCATACATCATTTTTATATATCTCTAACGGTTTAGGCAGCGTAAGCCTAGAAAAGTTAAACGTTGTGATTTTTAACGGCCTGGTCCAGAAATATGTTATTTATTAATAGTTCCTTAACATTAGTAATAGTAAAATATAGCCTATGTTACTGACAGATAAATTTCCTTCCTCATGGAGAAAGATTTTTTAAAATCGGCCCAGTAGTTTTTGAGTTATTTCAATACATACAAAAATATATTTTTTCCTCTTTATAATATTAGTATAGATTACACAGCTATAAAACAGTTGGATATTAAAGAAACAACTCACCTTTGTGCACCCACCGCGTGTAATATATACAAAATCTTATCATAAACGCTATTCGACATTTCTATTGGAACAATATGTCTCGCCGTATACCCCTCATTGTTCTTGGCTTCTAAATCCGCTCCGAAAACTACCAAAGCTTGGACTATAGATACATTATTCTGTTTGACTGCTAGATGGAGTGGAGTGTTGCCTTCTTTATCACCTAAAGAGTGTTCAGCTCCCCTAGAGAGCAACGCTATGACGCATTCCAAACGACCTCGCATCACCATAACATGTAACGCGGTACGTCCGTCGAAATTCAAAGCGTTTATGTCACAATTCTTGTCGACCAACGCCTCTATAACCTCTCTAGATATCGCCCAGTGTAATGGAGTGCCGCCGTACTTCATATCTTGCTGGTAGAGTTTCGGTTGATTGTCTTGGACAATGTCGCCCACGATTCCTGAAATGCCTATTCTTATTTAGGACTATTCGTATTATCCTAATATTAACATAGAAATGACTTGAAGTAAATAGTTGAATGCACATATTTTTTTAATGTTAGTAACTATAGTGTGTCATCAGATAGATTAGTTTGACAAATCATTTGAAATTTAGTAGGGATAGGTTGTGTAAAATCAGTCATGAATCTTGTCGATTTTCGATTTTTATTCTTATAGAGGTTAGAATCGATAGATTTATAATTATAAGTTATGAATTAAAAAAACACACTGTTTTCTCTAATTAATAAGAACCATTACAAATAATGAGAGTAAATAAATGTTTATTAGTACTACAGCCGTACGTAATCGAATTGAATTTCGCTATTATTTCTGTCATCGCTAAATTCTCTACACTGTAATCAATACTAGAATCGTCCTCTAAATTAGTTAATAAGAAAATAACAATTTTAGTTGAGTTCAATAAATATTTAAACCGAATATAGATCGTTCTTAATTGTTCGCTCTGCGTGTTTGTTCGTCACTACGATACCTGTCTATTAAGTACGGCATTAGTCTTCATACAAATAGAATTCGATACTTTATATACGTCATTTATCAAACAAATCTATCTTATTTAGACAAACTATAGATGTTTGAATCATCTTCATATTCCACTTGAGTGATATCAATTTTCATACCATGACATAAGACTTTCATTGTTTTCTTAATAAGTAATAGATAATGGTTAGTAATAGTACCATTTTCAATCATTAGGAATACAGAATATTAATGAATCATCGACTAAGAAATGCATGAATACACAAAGTCAATTTGGGAAATATGCCAACATACAGTTCATATTGTTTAGATAAAACGTTATTTATAGTGTTTCTTAGATTCGCTATTTGTTAAGATAAGTCAGTTGTCATCCTCTAATATTGGGCTAATTCGAATGCTTTGGTGACAGTCTGATAGAAAATCTCTTCTTTTTCTCTCTGCATTGTTTTTCTCTATCTCTTAACCATCTTTCGGATTATATTTATTATTTAACAAAGGAGTTTTTAAATGCATCAACGAAATGACTAATGGAATTAAAAAGAAGCTAAAATTCATCAGAATAAGTTTCGTCAACTCTTTATATAATCATGATTTATTACTAATGATTTATAACTAAGGGCATACTCAAGGTTGGGTATTCACAGAGCCGTATGACGTATGTGTAAACGAGACGTAAAAAGTTTCTTGATGACGGCTATAAACTAGTCGAGAATATAAGTGAAAATGTTGATTCACGATGACAAGGATATTTTACCAACTATAAAGCTAAAATGTTTATTGACTTCACAGCACATTTTAGTAATGTATAAAAATATTGATCTCTGTTTATTGAATCTCGAATGTATTAACATATATCGCTGTCTTTATTTACTTTAAGGTGAATTAAAGGGACAACAATATGTACACGTGCGTGTATTGAGTAAAAAATCACTTTGCGATAGATTTTTCAATGAAATTCAAAATAACCTTTTAAAAAATCACTTCCACTTGAAGTAGTCATTCTGCGACGAATTCGTGGGAACCGGATTATAGTATGACGGTGTAAAATAACAGTCATGATCACTTTAAACATTTTAAAATTCACGTACAACTGAAGCGAGTATCCGTTTGTTTAACAAATATAAACAATATTTTCGTTGTACACGACTTTAACGCGAGACCGTCTAACAAAACTGGTATCGTTAAACACATTTTCATGTTTAAAATTCGTAGACAAACTATAAATTTCCGCATTTTTTTTGTATAGTATATCATATACTTATACTGTTTTTTGCGTTTTTTTTTATATCATAAGGTGGCAAACGAGCAAGCGGCCACCTGAATCCGCCAAAATGGAAAGCGACCGCTGCCCATAGACATTCGCAATAGCGTATGCGTTGCCTACCGTTAATCGACCATTATTTATGACTCTTGATAATAATCATAGCCCTAAACATCGATTAATGTTAAGTATCTAAATCATCATGACAACGGACATAAGTATATATGAATGTGCTTGTAGAAATTTGCTGAGATAAGTACCAGGGGTGCATAAGTATCTAGTTGGGTATCGAATAGCTAGATCAATAATGGTTAGGCGCAGAAAATTCCTCTCTTATGCCAGTTAAGTAGACCAGTAACCGTCTATGACAACTCTGCGCTACTGTCCAAGTGTACTGGTATGTTTGAACGTTTTGTATGCATTGAGATGACGTGAAATGTCCAAAAGGATTGAATTGTGTCTGTACTAATACTAAACGATGAGATAATAATAAAAAATAATTTGCGCTACTCACTACCTAATTTGTAAGAAAAGCGATTTATGTCTAGAATGCAATTTTTCTGCATGTAGATCACTGCGTATTATCGTGACAGTACCAGGCGTGCATAAATACCTGGTAGTGCATTTGATGGCTGGGAGCGTTTCGCAGCGGAAAGGTTAACATCAGCGCCGGCTAGCAGCAGCGCGCGCACGCAGTCCGGGGCATTAGCTAGACACGACATGTGCAGAGGCGTGTAGCCCTGCTTGTTATAGATGTTCAGAGCGGTCGCTTTCTTGTTAGCTAATACCTGGAAAGGTTAGATTTACCGGACTGAGAGAATATCTAAGTATGGTCCATCATTCTTAGAAGTTATTAGTAGTGTGTTCGTTAACTTCATGAAATTCGTTTCCAAACTACGTAACTCTATTGAAACTTAGGCCGAACTAACACTTAAGAATCACAAGGTAATGATAAAATAAATTGAAACTTCAGTAGCACATCATAAAACTTTTTGTACATTAAATAAAATAAAATAGATTAAAAAGCTCTTATTAATTCCTTAAGATGAATTCAGGTTATAACTGTAAGTTAATAACTAAACAATTAGCAGTGAAATGTACAGTACATATCTTAAATACATTAAAAAGGAACTTTATAGTATAGTACATTACTCATTAGCAATAATTATGAATGAATTTAAGGATCTAAAGAAAGTAATTTATTACTTACATTTATAATCTCCTTATTGCTAGCAGCCGCATAATGGAATACACTGTTCCCCTCTGAATCTATTGTGTCCAACGAACAGTTCAACGATAGTAGACTCTGTACCATTCTTAAATTGCCAGTTTTCACTGCTACCTATATTATATAATAAACTAAATTATAATAATATGAAGGTCATTTGCTTATTTACTACATTTTGGTATAAAAGTTTGTTACCCGTTGGGTCTATTGGCCCAAAATTGATCAAACCAATGTTTTTTTTCTTCAATGGTACCGATTTAATCTGTACAATCTACTAAATGGAATAAAATCCCTAATGGATTAATTGATTGGGTGCTAATCTGTTTCACGGGAAACACCCTACAAGAAATTGTCAAATATACTTAATATTATAAAAAGGAAAGATTTGTATTTCTGTATGTATTGGAAGAAATCAAAAATAACTGAGTTGATTTTAAAAAAAAAATCACTATTAAACTGCTTATTAGTGAGTAACATGAGTTGTGCTTTTTCAATATTTTTAATGACACGCGGGCGAAGTCGCGGGCAATAATTTTACAGAATAAAAAACTCAGTTATACATTTTACTGGTATGTTTAAAAAAAAAACAATTTATTTTATCACCCAACTTAACACTTCCCGTGTCTTATCTAAACACTCACAGATAACCATATTCCATGATTATTTGGCATTACAGGAAGCAGATAACTTTTTTACATACCATTAACGGAGTAGCTCCCTTCAGTGGATCTGGTTCATCTAAATGTTTCTGTACATCAGGGTCGTTGAACAGTTCGTACAAGCCAAAGTGAGCAACCAAATGCGCTATCGTCCATGATGGATGATCTGACAATGTATCACATAGCTTTTGCAATGTAGGTACTGAACACTGAAATATAATTCTAAATAAACACTTACAGCCTTACAAATAGATGCGGTTTAAAGTTGAACTTAATAAACTGGGTATAAGCAAAATTTGAACTAATATTTGCTTACATTTGATTTATTTCTAAGTTAACATGTATATCACGTTTATTTTTAAGGCTGTTCATCATAATGTTAGCTTTTTAACTATATTTGATATTTTCTGTATTCTTAAAAGTTATTTGTTAATCTGTGCTATTTATCAATACATTTATCATTATTTAAAACAACAATATTGTTATATATTGGAATAGTGGGGGGTAGTTTTATAAAACATATGGCAAGGAGTGGCTCGGGCTCAGTTGCAGTCTCGGTGCTCCTATATTTTAAGAAGTTATTTGTTGAAATATCTAACAATAAACTATTAGTTTTATTTGTAAAAACATATAGATATATATTAATTGATTTGAATTAATTGAGATCAATGGGAGGTGCATTTTTATAGTTCCACATTTCACAGTGGAATCCTGCAGTAATCAAATTAAAATAAAATTGTTCTCTAAAAGATAAATGAACTCTTAGTTTTCTTTTGCCAAATAATGTGTACAAAAATATCTTATGACTAGCTGTTCCTGTGTCGACGTTATCCACATGGAATTATGAAAATTTTATTTTATTGTTTACATTTCTCAAATTATCAATTATAAATGTCAAAATGACATGATATGATGACAACTTTGCTTCCTTGACATTGTCAACTTGTAGTTTATAGTCCCTTTCCCACACAAAGGACTTTTTTCCACTTTATTTATCCCCTAAGTTAAATAGCGTGAAAACATATAGCCTAAAGCGTGTCCTAAGTGTAGGGCTTTTTATTAAAGAAAGAATTATTCAAAAATATGCAATAATTGCTGACATCTTACGCCACAAAGAACTGTGGCTTTACACTTTATTACATTAAGTATAGATATGAGAGAGATGTCTTTTCATAGTTTATCAAATGTGGAAACCCACATTTAATAGTTATTAAAGTAAATGTCAATCTTACTAATATTTTAATCATGAAAGTTTTAATGGATGAATAGTATAGTTACTATGGTTCTCTAAAACAGCTAACAAATTTCACTAAAATTTGGCATAGATATAGAACATAGTCTGGAAGAACATATAGGCATTTCTAATTAAGTTTTTTTAAATTCCATGCAGAGTTGCAGGCATTTTCTAGTCTTGTATTCATATTATAAAGTGGAAAGATTTGTATTATTTGATTTACATAAAAACTATTGGATTGATTTTACAATTTCACCATTAAAAGTAATTTAACTGTGGGATATATTTCTTAATTTCACATGTACAAAGTCACAAGCAACAGCTAGTGAAATATAAATGAAACAAGAACATCAGTTTGATGTAAATGATTTTAAAGATTGGTGGGGTTAAAAAAATCTTAGAATAGGTATTAGGTATGAGAATTGCTATCAAATGATAACATACATAAACAACTATACTTTAATAAGATATGAAATAAACATATTATGTACTTTGAACTAATCTGCTGATAAGTCTTTCGAGTTTAAATTGATTTGACCTAATTATAAACAAATCATAATCATGATCAGTAATGAATCATCAAGTATTAATTCCTCATTATATAAGTAACACTAAATTATTAATACTAACACATTGACTCATTACAGATTAAAAAAGTCAATTATAACACAAACAAGAATAAATCTCTACTACTAACCTCTTTGGTAATTTTAATATAAAGCGGAATCCTTTCTTTAAAAACTATAAACTTTTCCTCTGAACTGTCTAAAGTTTCAGATCGGAATAAACTGCAAAAAAATGTAATTGGTTATGAAATTAAATATTCACTGATTTTATATCTTAAATGCATAAATTTACTGACCTATACATGTGATGCAAGCTTTCTGTAAATGGTTTATGTAGAACTATTTCATAGTGTTTATCTTTGGGGTTCTTCGTATCTTGGGGAATTTTGGGTCCATAAAGTAACATAGAATCTTCCCTATAATGTATCGGCCTAGAAATATAATTGTCTGACCGCACTTCTAATACTTTTGTCGGCACCTCCTCAGTTCCCAGAAGACCACGGAAAACTAGTCAAATAATTCAATTTCAATAAAATACATTAATCTTATAAGAAAAAATAAGACATTACAACTACTTACATGAATTAAACATTTTGAGTTTTAAGCTAGCACAATAAGTCTGACAGAAATATAAATTATTTATTTAATCAAAGAATAACATCACTGTCTTCTAGCACGAATCAAAAATTCATTTCGTTTCAATTCTCTTTAATCGCACAAATTGAACACAAATGACTAAAGTGACACTGACAGTTGACGCATTGAAATTATTTTTTTAATTAGTTGCCATTCCGAAGAAAATTTTCCAATTTAGTAGGAGATTGCAATCATGTAATTTCTATTTTTACAATTTTCAATTTTATAAAAAATCATAAAGCCACAACTCGTATATAATTTTAACCCACAGTATGATTGCAAAAAAATATTAGGATTAGAATAAGAAATAGAGTGACCCGATTTTTACTGAAAAGTGAATCGCCCTAATGGCATAACATACAAAAACATGGTTCTCTTTATCTCATGCCCAGTTTTCCTTTAATATAAGTACACATATTACTCATTTTTATTTGGTTAAGTAAGGTTGGATAAGGAGGATATAAGCAAACAAGAAAATCGTCTTAAATATTTTTATTTAAAGAAAAAACATGTACGTAAAACATGGACCTCTGGAAATTAGAAAGTATTGAAATAAAGCATTAAGTTTACATTATTGATGAAATAGAACTTTCTACTCACATCACATAAGCTAAAAAATACCCAAACACGTAGCTTATGAAATTACAAATAGGTTTCTTTGGATTTGATAATATTCTAATAAATTATATTGTAACTTACTTCACGATTAGGAAGCCTATTGAATTAAAATTTCGTACAATCGAATTATAATACAAATGCGTACAAACACTAAAATATTAAGATCTCTCAAAAATCTTTGGTTTATCTTTGTACTTATTGAAATAATTTGGTTCAAATGACTAGATTGATTAAATAGAAAAACATATTAAAACTTGTTCAAGATAATATAACAAAAAATTTAAGTATTTACTTTGGTTATACAATATACTTAATCTAATAATTAAAATAAAAAACTACTAAACAAAATCTAAAGACCCCTACAGATACTCAATTTTGACAGTATTAACTGCACAATACAATAAAAACATTACGACATGTCAGTTGGTACTAAATAAGGTCAAAAAAGATAATGGATTTATCCATAAACTGGAATGTAAAATATCACCTAATTAACATATACTTTTAAGTGCAAAAGCATTAATCAGAACATGATTCTTATTTAAACAGATTTATCTTTATGTTATTAGAGCATTATACTTTATTTAATTAAAGAGACAAAGGAATAACTAGAAAATAATTGTCAAAGATTAAACAGACATCTTTAGAACTGGGCCCAACATATACATTATATCTTGTAATAAACAATTTTAATTCCCAGGCAAACAGGGCTCAAATTATAATATCTTTTATAAATAATTTATTTCTACATTAAATATGAATTGTGTATTATATAAGTTTATCAGTTAAATATTAGGCAATAAAATTTCAGAAACAGTACACAATACACTGCACAATTTATGCTCAAAAATTAGGGTTGCCATGAAATTAACTTTTTTCCTTAATTATTTAAAAAATCTTATTTTATCTATTTAAATGTACCTGTAAAATGTATAAGTTTTCATTTTGTACCATATCTTATTGATTTTGTATGACATATAATGTGAAATGATGGTAATACAGCACCTGTGATATGGCAACCCTAGTAATATTTTCCTTTAAGCGGCATGGCTTTGATTGGTGTTGCAACCAAGCAGGTTGTCAGGATTGGCAAGAGGATCCAGCTCTGCAAACAGCTTAAACCAGGCAGCTTTATCATCTTTCTTAGGTAGTGTTGTAGGCTTGGTATCAGTTTTGGAAGCTGTAGCATTATTTATACCATTTGAATCCATAGGTGCGAGTGGCCCTTCCAAAAAGTTTGCTGTGGCCAAATCCTGAAAAAACATAGAAATATTTTTAATTCTACTGAATATTTCTATGTTCATTATTTACATATTTTCCCATTTGCTAACTGTGTTTATACTCCAATAGCTTTTACTATAGAGTTTGTCTGCTCGAATTTAAAAATATACTTAAGTAGTCTATGTGTTTTTGAAGACTATGTTGTACATTTATGCCTCATTGAGTCCTGGTAAACCATTTTAGACATACATAGTTACAAATATCCATACTTTCTACCCTTTTCATTCATGATAGTATAAGCTGTTACCTGCAACTCTGTTTTCATGGAATTAAAATAAAATTGTAGTTTACATTTACTGCATTAATGTTGAACAGTCTATGGATTCCTCTAAGTTTCAGCCATTGTGGAGATACACAGTAATAAACATCCATCTAAATGTTTGCTTTTTTAATTTTAGCAATATGATAATAGATATAATTTCGATAAAAAGCAACAACTCACCTGCAACAATTGTGATGGCATGAATGATCCGTAATTATCTGCGGTGTCACTGCAGTCTAAACGAATACCTGCTAAATCGGAGCTGATATTCTGGACATCAGCTGTTACACTTTCATTGGGTACATTTGTATTTATTAGCTCATTGGATGTGATTGGGTCATCTTTGTTCTCAACGGATGGCTGATTTTCTTTATCATTTGCATTTGCATTTTCATTCTTAGTTTCCTCAGGTACCTCATCTTTATAATCATCCTGAAAATAATATAATGTAATATGACAATTTTTTTCTCATTTAAGGACATTTTTTGTATTCACAACATATTGTTTAATTTTAAGAAGCTCTAGCTTTTTCACATTTTTAAAATTACCTGGAAAAACAACATTTGATCTTTATCCTTAGGTATTCCATCTTCTTGGTTACCATCTCCTTCTTGAAGACTCTTCAAGATACAGAATTCATATTGTGGTGCCGCACTCATAGACTCTGATGTTGCTAGTAATGTTTCTGCTACCTTGGTAGTGAAGTTTAGAAAAGAATTCTGGTATGTTGATAAAACATGTGAGAACATATTGCATCTTGCTGCAGCAAGAAGGTCAATCTAAAAAAATATAAGATCTGGTTAAAAACATAATATAATGGTTATCTCAAGAAATATCTAAATTAGTAAGAAATAACTAGCTGTTCCCATGCGGCATCCGCATCTAATTATGGAAATTTTATTTTATTGTTTACATTTGTCAAATTATCAATTACAAATGTCAAAATGACATGATAACAACCTTGCATCATTGATGTTGGCAACTATTTATGGTCTCTTTCCCACATTAGGGTTTTTATCCAAAATATTTACCCCTAAGTTGAATGGCGTGAAAATATATAGCATAAAGCGTGACGTAAGTGTAGGGCTTTGTATTAAAAAAAATCAAAAATATGCTGTAATTGCTGACATCTTAGGCAGCAAAGAATTGTGTGTGTTTATGCTTTATTATAAAAGTATAGATGGAGTGCAAATAGACTTGATAATAACAGATTTAAACACTTGAAGGTAAAAAAAAAAAAAAAGTTACAAGTACCTTTTGTAAGACATCCAATGTAAGTTTATCAAAAACTTTTTTGCTTTCACGAACTTGTCGTTGAGCTTTGCGAAAGTTATCAAGACCGCGGCCGGTATCAGGGTCAAGTTGAGCACTAGTCGATTTCATCCAACTTAAAGCAGCACGGTACTCAATACGAGCTTTTTCCATTGCAGAAACGGTAGCTCGCATGTCTTTTATGGCGCGACATCTAAATGTTTCCACTTCATGGTACAATCTTAATAACGGACTTCTTACTGACAATCGCTGTTGGCCAGAGTAGGAAATAGCTTTTCCAGCCGAAACCATATGCTTTCCAGAAGCCTCAGAGGATTTACCTGCATCCTTTAAAAATTTACCCAAAGAATTTTCTTCTTGGGCCAAAATGCACACACGTTCTTGATACTGATCTAATATTCGTTGCAAATGAAGGCAACTGTCGGATATTGATCGAAATAATTCCAATTTAGCGTCAAGTTCGGCATCAGAAGCAACAATACACTCATCTTCTTTTGTACCTAATTTTTTTAACACAGTCTTTTTTGTTACCCAGTATTGATGTTGCATCATGATTTTCAATTTGGTTTCTTCGTATAAAGCAAAGGCATTAAAAATAATCTTCCCGTAAAGAGCTGTTCAAGAATTAGTTCTCGGTTTTGGATTTTATCTAATCATTGACTGACAGATGACAGATATGACGTGACAGACGTAACTGACATCTCGACAAAATAAAGAAAAAGGTACGAAGAAAACAGATAAAAAAAACAGTAGGCAACATTCTTTGAATTGTAAACTAAATTAAGCTTTTAATACGTTGAAATAATAAGATCTGAGATATTTTATAGTAAATTACTTTTG
Organism: Papilio polytes; assembly: GCF_000836215.1. Taxonomy (NCBI): domain Eukaryota; kingdom Metazoa; phylum Arthropoda; class Insecta; order Lepidoptera; family Papilionidae; genus Papilio; species Papilio polytes. The sequence goes on along the minus strand of NW_013528137.1, from coordinate 839,221 downwards.
TAGAATTCAAATGTACAAATTCGGCCAAAGAAGATCTCTATGAAGAAAATAACACTAATGAAAAATATTTTCTAGTTTTCCTGTTGTTAAGTTTATTGTAACTTTATTGACAAACTTGTTATTATTGAAAGTTTTGGTTTATGTTACTAAGTTAGTTTTAAATGTGAAAGTTTAGTCAGTCAACATTATTTAAAAAGGCAGAACTTTTGAACTTATGTTCAATTTAAACCGTATTTTTATTATCTATAACGCCATATTTACAATCGGAATGTAGAATGGCCGCCGTGTATCGTATTACGTGCGAATGTAATGCGTTATCTTATAATTTTTAAGATAATAACATGAAATACTTGTCTAGATGAGAAATAGTTAGTAGTAAAAGTTCGCGGACTCTGTTATAATGTACTGTGCTAGTGAGAAAACTATAGCAGGAGTATCATCATCTCAGTCTTCAAAGAATGTCAAAGATGGTAAGTTTACGGTTGTCAGTTTGTATTGAAACTTTGACTAAGTTTTTTTCAAATTTTCTCTTTAACAAAAGGGAATATTTCGTAATGTTTCAAACCGGATTTTAGTTAGACGATAAAAAAAACTTTGTTTTATGTAATTTATAGGGTACTTTACATCGTTGACAAGATCAAAATAAAGTTAGGTAAAACGATATCAATTCATTGTTTATTTGTTTTAAATACCATATATAATATTACTCACAAAGATTCATATTCATGTATTAAACGTGCTTTACTACAATAGACTATAAAAGTGATAAGAATAACTTGTAATATATGTTGCTTGTAGTTTCGCCGGTCGGCGTCGATGATCGAAAATGTTTAAGAATACGTGTTGGAATCATTATTATTTATACACTAATAAACAATATTACGATTTTATATAAATCAAGCGATATTCTTTTCAGTATTGAAGTTTTACTAACAAACAACTAATGTAAGGGTGGAACATTAGTTACGCGTTTTTTTTAAACCTGAAATACTCTATTAAAATAATCAAAAATAAAAATTGAAATTGTTTTTGATAACATGTTTAACAACAGTAGGTAAAACAATTCATATTTTTAGTATATTTAAATTCTGCACTATATGTAAATAGAAGTTTTTGTTAACAATTACATCCAATGTGTGAACTTTAAAAGTTGCTAAACAATTTTTATAATGGCAGTAACATTTGGCTAAATTATGTAGGAAACAAATTATATGTTTATTCACTCCCTATTAGTATAGTTACTGTATAAAATAAACATTTCTCCGGAGTAGCTTACAAAAGTGTCAAATCTTTAAAAAAACTACTGTAAACATGTTCCAACTATCAAAACACTTATACAAATACACATATTCTGAACTATTTTATTAACTTTAAAAAACTTTCATGACAATGTTATTCAGTTTTTTCTTTCTTCTAAATAAAATAAATACTTTGATCTTAATTCTTTGAAAAATGTGAACAGGAAATATTCACTTATTTTTATAAAGAACTAGTAGATAATTTAAATTTCATAGTAACTTTGTATATGTACAGTCATGGAAATTGCTGGTGTTCTAGTTTCTATTTACAGAATAATTGCCTTTTTCCATCCATTTTACAAATACACTAGGTAGCAGTGAATTTTATGGTACAAACACATTTAAAACTACATCATATTGGTAAATGTAATGCGTCGACGACTCTAAGCGTACAAAAGTTCATTCTATTATTTAATCAAGCACACCGCCAGATTCCCTAACTGTACATAAGTAATTATAGTTCTTCTTCGAAATGTGATTTGTTGACTTTATTTCGTAATAACGGTATTTGAATTATCAATATGATGTACTCAAAAAGTTACGTTTATGTTTTGTTAAACGGCGTAGCCCGATTTAATCAGACAGAGTAACTGGCATTGAAATTACGAAACGAGCCAATTTGGTAAGTACTTATTGATTAATATGCGTCGTAAAAATGTAAAGGTCATGTCTGGGAGAGTTTAAGCCATAGATTTACGTACTGCATACATATTGAATAAGTGCCTAAAGTTTGCGTGTTTATGTAACTTAAGTACTTCGTAGAAAGATGGAATGGCGAAAGCTTTTTGCTTGTGCTCGTATTGCAAATATTGTACATACTATTACTATTTTTTAGTATATAATCGGACAGGACTGTCTGGAAGAATCTGGAGGAGGCTTTCACCACTTTAGGCGGCCCACACAGAGGATCAAGAGTGATACTAACCATACTAATATTAAAATATAAACATTTAAGTGAATCAACTAAAAACACTAACATATCTTTAGATCTAGTCTATTATTTATGAATAAAAATAATGTAAAATGTAAACTGTGTGAAGGGAAAAAAAACTATCTTTATCTTTATCTTTATTACTATTTTTTTAATGATTAAGCAGCAAACCAGCGACCGAAATCTGAATTCGCTTAAAAGCCAAGCAATCACTGCCCATAGACATCTGCAATTGCAGATGCGTTGCCTACACTTATTTGAAGGAGGTGACGCACATAAAGAGGATATTTCCTCTTCCTATGCGTGTCCTCTAATAGCTGTTAACAGCGACTCGCGCGCTTCTTAAGTTATGTAATTTTCAAGACGATTTGAAAATCCCTAACAAATAATTTTGCCAGATTTTATAAAGAGATATATTAATCACATCTGTATATTCTGTTTATAAATATTGTGTCAATACAGTAAACAGGTCTCTCTAGAATGTCATGATCAGATAGCAGCAGCGCCCTTGAATCGGAATGCTAAACGCGTATTGAGTGACAGCCCAAGCCGAGGTCCCCTCTCGGGGACCCTTGTGCTAAGTCACTCCATGGAGCGACCACCGAAGCTATCTAAGAGCTCGGTGGCCTCCCAATCCGGTAATAATAACGAAGTAACGGCCCGAGCCGAGGCTCCTGAGGGAGCCCTCGAGCCTAGTTACTCATAAAAGAGGTTTAGGCTAAGCGCCATCTGCGCTGGGCCACCTCAAGGCCGGTGAATCTGTAAATGCCTCTTCAAGGCAAACAGTGACAAATCAGTCACAAAAAAATCTAGAATGTGGTAAACGTAGTTTTCGCGTAAAGGTTTGCTTTATTACGGTCTATTATGTTAAAAATACCGAGGACAAAGTACGAATGTCGATACGAATGTAAGTAAATTGCCAATGTCACAGTGTCATTGAAAGTTTCGTCTGTAAATATAAAACAGGCAGTTATTTCCATTTTGTAACTTTTTGTTTCAACCAGTATTTATTTCACACTATTGTGTGGAGCTAGTCAAATTAAGTGAGCCAGTTTTTCAAAGCCATCACAGTATTATGTTTTTAGGTCGGACAACTGTTATATTTAGTGTTTTGGTCTAGTGTTTTTGTTGTTTTTTAGAGAAAAAAATAGTGAAAAACTAAATTTGTACTAGGTAATTTGTCCTTCATTGTAACAGTATACCACGGACGTGTGACGTGCGCAGCTTTTTAAATACTTTTGTCTTGAAATTTGATGAATGTTTTCTTGACCAAAGAAAATAATTTAATACTTTACCATTTAAATTATTTTTCAATATGATTAACCGATTCGTCGTTTCCTGTTCGTCTGTTGTGTAAATTCCGGGTCTCGTATTGAATATTTCACGAACTTGACAGCAGCCGCATGCCTTACTGTAATATATGTTCTCAAGAATCTTAAATTTGAGATTGTTTGCCGGAGAAATTGGTAGGAACATCTGCCCTGTCGCAGTGCGGACTGCTCGGATACTTAAAGTTGCTCGTAGAGATGGAATTTTATTAAGCTCTTACAAGCTTACTGGATGTCCTTATCGGTTGTAATTTTATATTTTAAAAATTTGTTTAAGACAAAAATGTAAAAATGCTTGTTGTGTATTATGTAGACAAATACATGATAAATGGATTATATTCTAAATGTGTATATAATATTTTTTGTTATTTCTTAGTACGTTATTAAATTATTTTGTCTATAATATCCATATGAGAAACTGCATACGTATGGAGCAATTTTGTTGTAAAAATTCTCATTTCATATAGATGGCTCTCAGTGTAAATATTCTTTTCAAAGGCTAAATCCGTTGAAGTTTAATATCAGAGCGCTCTGCAAGCGCCCGTGGTCCGATCGTTGAGATTTTAAAGTCTCTTTTATCTCTCGACCGTCTTTGTTCTTAGGAAGATATGTTGGGTAGTTTATTAAAACAATCGCCATATATAGCCATTAGAAGACATAATAGATCGGACGTTACATATTGTTGTAGGCATTAAAGATGAAGGTTGTCTTTACATGTTAATTGTTTGAAATTATTTTTTTCTTTATGTATATTTTAGAACTCTACATGTATGAATTCAGACTTAAAGAGACTATTTACTGACAATTTTAACACTAATTTGCTCGTTTATTCTCCTATTCATAAATTATACACTTTTATTCTTTCGGTTTAAAAGTACTCCTGCGTATATTAATTTTTTCTTGCGTATATTTCTCTTTACAAATTTTATTCTTTATCGATAATGGATACATTGTACAAGATACTCGTATCACCTACATTATTGTAAAGTGAACGCCTCTATGTTGAAAAAGGCACCTGTAAAACACACTATTGAAGATTGTTCGGTGATTTAGATTTGTTAAAGGGATGAATGAGAGTAGGCTCGTGAAAAGGATGTATTCAAAAAAATGTGAATGGCAAAGTCGGAAAGGGCGATCCGTGTGATTGTGCGTATAACAGATAAAGGATGTACTTACTATAAAAGCTGGTTATCAAGTGCCCGGGTTGGGGTGGGCCAAGTGAAGCCGTCTGCTCTTTTAAATCAATATACAATGTAAGTAAAAAATGTACAATTTTTTGGAGTAATATAAAAATAGCAACAAGGATTGGATCGCAAGTAATTAAGCTATATTATCGCCTCATCGTTATGTAATTAATTATAGTCGTATAATATCGAAATTGCCTTTAAACAAAGAAAATGCCAATCAAGCTACAAACATTAAGCCGAGGTAGTGATAACCGTTGGCCATTTCTCCGTCGATCGGTATGTGCTCTATCGTCAATTAGCGAGATTAATCTACAAGGTCTTTTGATCGCATCGTATTGTTCTATTCAGAGTGGGCGTTCTATCAACATTTGGACGTGCCGACGCACCGTTTGATAGCTCTTTTATTTACGAAACATGAGTGGGCTAAGATGTATTAATGAAATAATTAGATGTTGTTTTACTAAGCAGACTTTATTCTACCTGGCGAATAACTTTTCTTTGTTTTTTTGCTATCTTGTGAAAACTGCACGATGAAAATGATGACAATTTATTATAGTCTTGTTTTTTGCTGTTTCTTGTATTACTGGCACATGTGAGTATTTGTATCTGTAATTCGTCCATTTGGTAAATTCATCTATTTCAGTAATAAAAAGAATCCCATCTTTTCCGTGACTGTGTGGTCTGAAATAGCGGATATAAAGAATCTAAGTTCATTTTAATATGAATATAGCAGGAAAAATGTTTTATTTCTAATTTTGGAGCACGATCAATAGACTTCCCACGCACTGTCGATAATATAAAGCGGCATTATATTTATCTATTGAAAACGCAATGAAAATGATTGACGTTTCAAAACAAACCTTATTAGATGTGGGTACAGTTTCTAATAAAATTTTACTGATTTCGTGTCGGTCACAAATGTTTGCTATAAGATAAGTCATACTATTTTAATAAAGCGTAAACACACACTTCTTTGTTGCCTAAGATGTTGGCAATTACAGCATATTTTTGAATAATGCTTTTTTTAATAAAAAGACCTACACTTGCGTCACGCTTTAGACTATATATTTTAACGCCATTAAACTTAGGGGGTAAATATTTCGGACAAAAACACTAATGTGGGAAAGAGACAATAATTTGCTGCCAACATCAAGGAAGCAAGATTGTCATCATGTCATGACACTTCAAATTTTCATAACTACGTGCAGATGAAGTCGCACGGGAACAGCTAGTTTAGAAATAAAACACATACAAATCCTAAAATAAAGTCAACAATGGCAGTTTATTTGCTTTTTACCATCAAATTATTCATGTTTAATTCGAAGTTTTAGGAACGAACTTGCAAACATTTTGTAGTACATTATGTAATAAAAATTTAATCTCCGAGTCGTTTTCACGTTATGATCTCGTCCTGTATGCCATTGTTTGTGATGTTAGTTAGCGTTTAATTAAGTATTATACTTCTCAGTTTTAACACGAAACACGTTAGGGGTTGAATTTGAATGTTATTGCGCGGTGTTTATTGCATTCATTATTTACTAACTTAATCACATGTGTTATTTTTTTCATACACATATTGTATAAAACAATTGTGACATAGTAAGATTGTGATTTCTTTTGTGCTTTGCATAGTTTGTGTCAATTTTCCAATTGAGATTCTCATTCTACGTATTGGCAACATCATTCATACAATAGTTAATGTTTCGTTTATTAAAACAAAATAACTAGAAGCCATTTTATCGATATGTATTTTCATTTACATATTTCATATGGTGGGGTTTTTCATATAAAGCAGTAATTATAAATAGCGATCCGTGCTCACGGTAACTAATGTATTGATGCGTTAAGCGTCGAGCGAGGTGTATTCATGAAAGGCCGGGGTGTTAGGGGTGCCGCGTCTGACACAATTCCGGGCGCCGGCGCGGCGGCTCGGCGACGGCGGCAGGGCGCGCGCCCGGCAGACGGCACGCGGTCGCATCGCCAGCCGCTCCCGCCCGACTGACCTCCCGCTCACCTCGCTCACGAAACCTGGACGTCAATTTGAATTTCGAATAAAACCATTGACTACGGAAAATTCGTATTTCGAATACCATCGCCCATTGTTAACCGACGGACAATGAGACGCGCGTAATCCCACTTCCCGTACTCGTTTACTGACTCTATTGTATTCCGATAAGTACCGAAAGTTCGTATCGGACTTGTGCGCCGCGTCTGAAAATATTACTTTGTGTTGAAGTGAGTTTATAGTCTGTGTTTGTAAATAACGAAAAAAAAAACACGTAAAAGTAAGTGAACGTACCGTTGACCTTTTTGAATATCGGAAGTTTCACAAGCCGGTAGGCGGTTTCGTAAAAAGTCGCAACAAAGCCGTCAAACTGTATTCCTTCGACAGTTTCAAAGTCTACGATTACGATGATGAGAGATGCAATGGCCACGAAGACAGCTTCGACACCAATAAGAAAAGTAAGTATATATGTGTTGTAATATGATGTAGTTAAATGAATTTGTGTAATAATGTAAATATTTGGCCATATATTAAACGTATTTTTATTTTTTTTAGGTTTGTTTTTTTATTTCAATATTTTGAATTTTATTATCGAAGAAATGGCAATAGCATAAATTAAATGATGTGGTTTAGCCTTCGTTGGTAATTTTTACTATCAGATACGGAGATATTACGGTAGCACGTTGATAAATACTAAAAATATATATAAAGGTGTATAGATATAGAGTTATGACCAAGTTATGACTAAAACTTGGTCACTTACTTCGCTTCTTAAGAGTCGCTTACAATCTGATAAACGTACAAATTTGTAGAGACTAGAGTTTAATCGTTGCTTTATCGTTTAAGATGCTGTTACATATTTAAATAGCGTTTCAGTATTCGTCCGTTACATTCAATATAAAGCAACGTTGCTCAGTAATTGGATCTTCCTGCTCACCTCTTTGTACCATTCGGTCTACAATGCAGGTATTCCTAATCGCTTTTCCGGATAGAATTCACCTACGCTGTAGATTATATTAAGACATTTTTATATGTTCTCAGTAAAATTCAATGATATGGTTGTCCATCGTAAACTTTTGGCTTAATTGATTCCAATGTAACTCCGTCTTCGTATCGTTTCCACAATTTGTGCAGATTACTATGTTAACCGTAAAGCTATGCTTGAAAACAGATTAGGAAAATTTGTCCGCGTTAACGTTCATTAGGGTTCTTATTCATTTGACCAGTTTTGTAGTTTATCAAATAGCTACTTCGCGTAAGCTAGAAATTGTATTTTTTAAATGTCATGAAATTATTGGTTTGAACATAATTTGAAATTTGACCTCGTCATGGCTGTGGGCTATTTACATACTCGAAAGGTTATAATATCCTTGATAATTAAATTAACTGGTAACCCTATAGTCGTGCGTCAATACGCCGAAGTCGCCTCATGAAATTCAAATGTGTCGACAACATGTCGATTGATATGTTTTTTTTCGACAATTTGTACCTTATTCAGACAATTTAGATTAAACCTTAAATTTCTCTAAGAATCAATTACTGATTTAATATGTAATACTAGATTTCACCCGAGATTCCTTTCGCGTGGAACTAAAAAGTAGCCTAAGTGTTCTTCCAGACTATCCTCTACATCTATGCCAAATTTCATTAAGATCCGTTCAGCAATTAGGCAACAAACTCTAACAAACATCCATCCATCCTTCAAAAACTTTGCATTTATCATATTAGTAAGATAAATGTTTAGTCAACATAGTCGGCGTAGGTTTTGGCTCCAGTGTTACTTCACAGATCCAGTGAACATCTTTGGTGACGTAATTGTGATTTCCCCAGTGCAATCGACATCTTCCCACTCAGATAAAAGCTCGTAGATGAGCTTACGATTTCGACGAACACCTATTTGCTTGTAACATGTATTATTTTAGCAAGTAATAAATCAACAAGATAGAATAAGTACCAGCGTCTGGCTTAAAGGTTAGAGAATTTGTATTATAACTTTATTTTCGGTATCTCTATAAAACTAATGCAGTTCTCAAATATTTATAACGAACTCGGCGTTAAAGGGTTACCTAAGTAGCAATTTCGTTTCTAAGTATATTGTTCATGGTAAATCAATTTTAGTATAGGTCATAGTGATTTTGCTGGTACAATACATTACACTTTTTGTGAATCAAAATTGTTTTATATCTATATGTATATTTAATATTATAAAGAGGAAAGATTTGTATTTTTGTACGTATTCGATTGACGTAAAAACTACTTTGTCGATTACAAAAATTCTTTCACCATTAGAAAGGTAATTTATCTGTGAGTAACATAGGCTAATTTTTCAATTTCACGTGAAGTCGCGAGCAACAGCTAGTTATTTATAAAATTCAGTGGATCGCGCTGCTACGTGCATGTGTTAAATAAAACATATCATTGTTCGTACTCGAGGGCGTTAATACCCATCGGTATTAATTTGTGAGTTGATCATGAACAAAGATTGTTCTGCCACTTCATACATCAATATTCAATAAGTGTACTCATTGTTCGTAGGGTGCACCGAACGTACACGATATGGCCTTGCTCGCTTGTATGGGGAAGTGACGTTAAAGTACACATGCTTGGTATAGCTTGTAGGTTTCCACTGACGAAAAACGTGTAAAGAAACATTTTTTTTTATTGGTGTTCAGACTACGAAATATATGATTCAAATCCAAGGGTTGTAACGTTTTGTATGAAAACTTTGTAATATAAAAACTATGGCTTAATCCGTACTAATCTATATCTATACTTCTACACTATTACTATAATGTTGTAAAGTAGAAATATTTGTATTTTTGGTGTTTTGTATATATTCGATTCACGTACAAACTACTGGGCCGATTTCAAAAATTCTTTCACCATTAGAAAGGTAATTTATCTGTATATTTTTACATTTTTTTTTATTTCACGCGGGCAAAGTCGCGAGTTACATATAGTCGGATATAAGTTTAATGAAACGTGAAATAATCCTTTTTATAATCTGTTTGCCCCGTATTATGTAGACGTAAACAGTTGTTTGCTTGTTAGCAATAATTGTTGCATCCTTAATATTGTATTAAATCGTTTTACCTGTTTTAATAATGTTAATACAATATCACGCGCCGGCTGAATGGCAAGAGCAACAATAGTATCCTGCGGTCAGTTAATAATAAACAACAATGTTATAACAATAAAGGGTAATATGTGAAGTCAAATAGCTACCTAGCTTCTTGAATAGAAATAATTGATAAAGTATCCTTAACAAAGTATTGATATAGAGTACGATGTTATTCAGATCGTATGTTCATTGTCATATTTTCAAAAATATTTGTTCGATACTTTTAGAATATTACTATTCTTGAGTTATTCATTATCGTTGAGAATGTGTGGGCAATGCGGGTCAAATTTGTATTAAATCCTCTCCCCTAGTTGATTCTATTAATTTGTTGTGAATCTTTATGTAGAAAAACTGCGTCCAAATTAGTATACTCTACTATTATTTTAGCTACGTCTAAAATGGAACATTCCAATTACCTGTTCTTTAACTTAAAGATATTCGACGTCTCATTAAGAATCTAATTCTCTGCTTGGTTGTCACTGTTATTTTATTAGTCTTTAACATAATAATGTTTACAGTTATCATTGCCTTTATCGTACTAATTTATTAGACATACCATACATTTCCGTTCTTTAATTGATTCGCAAGGCAATCGGCTCGACTAGTTACCATCAGACTGGTTTCATATACATTCGTCATTCTGACTATAACATTTTAATGTTAGATAACTGGCATCTGACTGGATTGTGCATTTTTTACCTCTGTCTATTCTCGTACAATTTAATTTAACGTCTGATACCTTCTATAGCATTTACTTGTGTGTTAACTTGCGCCGAAGGCTCCGAAACTTCCAAAGAAGCTAGTTTGAAGTTTTCTTTGTTTAATTTTACAATGTAAGATTGTTGTAAGATAAAGAATAGGTAAACATAGCTCATGCTTTTCTTAAAAGCAGTGCTTTATTAAAATTTCCTTTAGGAATGCCTTATAGAAACGACAATTAATTTTGAGACTTAACAAAGTCTTTACTCGAGATAATGAACATCCTCACGGTTGTAATATTACATGTTACAATCAGTATTTAATCACCGTAGTACACAAGTAGAACTCTAATGAGACTGACGGAATTAAATCGATCGATCGGCCCTATGATATTTTTACTCATTGGGGGTCGATCGATCGATTATTCTAAATGAAAGTGCGGAGTTGTTGCGTATATTAAATGTTCAATATATGTGTCGTTGCTATAACTGTAAACTGAGCCTGGTACGATCGAGTGAAATACACAAATGACACAGCTGAACACTAAAACGACCATGTTTACAATGCAAGTTTTCATTTATCGGCATGGGAAATACAGTCCTTTCTCTTAAAGACTTGAATTGAATATATTGCAATGCTATTCTCTTAACATCGCTTGGATAAAGCGACCAGTCGAGTGGTTGTAGTAAACGGCCGAGCGCTGTCATCGAAAGATAAGGTGTGTTGGTGAGTTGGTGAGCGGACCGCGGGCGTTGCCTTCACGTCCGTAGTCCGTACTTCGAAGCGCGCGCAGTTCGCTCCGGCGCTTCGTGACAGAAGGACGGCGCACGCGCATCGCAGCAGAGATCTAGGCCACACACAAGTGTCAGTTCACGTTCCCGCTTATTATGGAAAAAGTGTGTTTATTGACCATTCGATAAACTGTAACGGATCATCGGGCTGCCGGCACACATGCGCCGTGTTAATACCGAAAGGCCGATACATCAAATATCGAGGGTTTATCTATGTAGGCTGGCGTGATAAGTGTTGTGTGTTACCGTATTGTTTTGGCTGCTCAGCCGTCGTCGATCGCGAGCCGTCTGCGAGCGTTTCCCTGTAGTGTTTTGATTTAATTTTGTGAATGAGTCAGCTAACAGGCGTTGGGATCGTTAGCTTTGTCAACGTGCTGCCCACAATATCTGAAGGTAATAATCATTAATTATAAAATAGTACGTTGAATCCACACGCCGATAAACGTGACAAAATGACACTATTATGATATGACGCAGGTAATAACATTTAGTTAATGAATCGATAATATTAACATGAACTAATATTGCTAAGGCGATTTGTTTCTATCCGTATCCTGTTAGACGTGTATACTATAACTTTTTATTATAAAACATCTTGATACTTTGTGTCACAAACCAGTTTGTTAAAACGTATGAATTATTATTCAAAATTCTAACTGTGAATGTATTATGCACCATGTTGCGATGTAGACTAGCCAATGAGATACTGTCAAGCGAGCTTCGAGTGTAGAATTATTTTTTTGTTAAGTCTTTGATGTGCGCTTAACTGCACTTGTAGTTTATTCATACTCGACGTATATTTCTCTTGCATGTCTGCGATTCATGTTCCAACGAGCATTATGCTTACCTTAAGTGTAACGGTATACATGTTATATTTTTATACACGCTATTGACGTTTCTCGTTAATTAAACACGAGTTAGTTTTATAATGTACAGTCACAATACACTAGTCTTGCTATAAACGTCATTACAAGGTTCTTGTATACTTGAGTACTTTATGTAAATGAAATTTCATTTGTTTGCTACTCGTTTAATTCCACAAAGGTAACTCGGATTCAGTTTTAAAACGGCTTTTTCTTTTTTACGTTAAACAAAAAAGATTCGTCTTCCGTCCGCGCTTCCTGAATGTAATAAAATTAACGTTTGGTTTGTGACCGGCAGCGAGCTGTTTAAATATTAATGAACTTGTAACAATAAAAATCTCGTTTTTGACAATGCTTGTGACGTAACGATAAGAACTAAAAGCGTATGCCGGAAAGATTAGTTTTTATAGCATTTTTTGTTCACCTATTCAACGAACAGTTCACGACTGTAACGGTCGTTAGTTGGTTTTGTCGTCTGGTAAATAAGTGATTGACACAGCGCATATTGCCATCTATTTTAGGACTACATTAGTAATAATGTTTAACTTTCAAAATAACTATTTAGGCCATTTTTTATCTTTACAACTCTACATGTAATAATCATCTTTAGGTCAATTACTTTTATTATTTTTTGTGAGAATGACACATTTACAAGCATGTGATATATCAGAATGTAACATAATTCGTTTTCTAGTTAAAGATTTCTATCAAGTAAACTACTGCGCTAATGACAATTTCTAAGAAGCGAATTACTTTGCCATCAAATGGCCGCAGTAACCGACATTCGAATTTCGAACGTACACTGCACACATGTCTGTCCAAGGACGCCATTTTGAAAGGTTTACGTCAAATGCAAGGACGCCATCTTGTAATTTTGTCTAGCGAGATGTGACCTTAGGGCAACGATGATTCAGAGCGTGAAAACCTGAGCGACCTTGGTCGGGATCCGCCAGCGCTGCGCCGGCGCAGGTGCCTCTGCCGGGTCAACGGCCGCCCCGGATACGAATCATTGGCTCTTTAAATTCGTTACCAAATTGTGTTTATTAAACAAAATGTAATGATTATTATGCGGGTAAACAAAATGATAATGAAATATTGAATAACGAAGGTCTTTTGCTCAAGAGCTTGGCAGGCGACAGAAAAAACCTAATTTTAAATGCACTTTCGTAATATGTTATTGAAAGAATTATTTAAGATTAGTTTTAAATATATTATTAAAAGCTTATATCAAACATTATTGTTTGATCGATATGAATTAGCTCTCCTCATGTTGTTCTATAATTTTATTCAACAATAACTTTATTAGTATTACGTGTTATTAATCCAAGGCAATAATATTTGAGTTTTAGTATTTACTAACTGCTCTCTCTATATTATTTAATTAGCACATAAGGTTATCTTAATAATTAATCCATAATCGTCTTTTTAGTAATTAAAATATCCGAAATTAAATAGCATAAAGTCAATTCTGTATTTTAACAACTTTTTGACGTTCCTCACTTAACATTTTGTAGTAATTTAGGACAATTATCATAAATATTAAACTACCCGTTCTATCAAATTGTATAGTGGTAATTAAATTAGGTTCATAATTGTGGCTTGTTAATAACGATCCAATAAAATACATTAGCACCAAAAGTAGGTTATACAAACATGACTTTTATGAGTTCGGAACTGTAACTTTTGTTAATTGGTTTTTAACATATGCTTTTTTTGTATCGGGGGAATCTTCAAAAAGTTATTCTTCGTTATGGGGGAAAACAGGATTATGTGAGCTTTGTACCCACTAAAACCCCCCACGGTAACTTCTAGTGCAAAGTGTTCCGAGATCTCCGTGGAACTCACCGGAACACATATATACCTAGAATACACTAATATCGAAAGGTTATTTTTTTCTTTTACATAGAAAGTAATAAACGAGCCAGTAAGAGGCGTTATGAATATAAAAATGCATTCCGCATGAAACCATGCTGTGCTATTATTCTCGTATATATTTTTAACAGAAAGGAAGTGTTAAAAGAATGGCGCAGTCATAATTAAATCGTGTACAGTTAGGCTTCATTATGAAAGTTGTGTATGGAGGTTATAAAACGAAGATACAAAGCTACCTCATTACGCGGTACGTCTCGGTCGTTTTTTGTTCGGACTACCAGCGTGCAACTTGCTCGCCATTCAATTAACTTGCGACTGCGTGTTGCCTAGGAATTCCGCTATAACTATGTCCATTTAAAGATTTTTTTCAAAGACATTTGCGCAATTTTTGTAGTAATTATAATGTTTCTGATTATATTTTATGATTTACTTTTTAAAGTCGTGTCTTTAAAGTGTGAACTATTTCAAAGGTTCTGCACTGTTTTATTTTGTGATTTAGTTGTACTAACACACTAGTAATATACTAAAAAATCTTGTTTATTATGCATTCATCATCATCAACTTGCCCTTATCCCTTATGGAGGGTCGGCACAGTATGTTCTGCTCTTCCATATATCTCTATCAGCCGTCATATCTGAATCCACTCCCTTTTTTTTTAAGCATATCCTCTTTCACACAATCCATCCATACTTTCTTCGGTCTTCCTCTTCCTTTGTAGCCATCCACATTCATTCTTAACACTTTCAGGTTTATGTCCTCATCGTCTCGTCTTGTTTATTATGCATTGTTAATATTAATTATTATGATTATATTCAAGAATAGTATTTTAAGTGTCTCATATTTACTTTCCTATATTAAAACGTGATTGTAAACGTGTCGATGAAAAAGGAATCATTATCGAGAACCTTGAGATCACAAGATAGTCTTGAGCCGTTTCCACTTTACGACATACTACATACGTAGACCGTTTAAATTGTAGGAAGTCGTTCGTTTAAATAATTATAAGCAATTTTTCAAGACGACAAAAACTTGTATTGATGAATATCAGAAAGAGCTGCTTTGTTAATATACTTGTCTTGTCATACTTAAACACTATTTTAAGTTAGTAAAATATATTTTATTCGCCTTCGTGAAATTAAAATTTATAAAAATGTAGCCTAATGTTACTCACAGATAAATTACCTTTCTAAAGGTTAATGAATTTGAAAAATCGATCTAGTAGATTTTGATTTATTTCAATACGTACAAAAATACAAATCTTTCCTCTTTATAATATTAGTATTGTTTTTTTTTTATAAAACTGTATTTTAGTATGCTCAAGTACGAATGTATGTCACTCATTATTGGCGTGATTCAAACGTTATTATAGTAATTAAAAAAAAACTACTAAATCAATTTAATCACAGACATAATATGTTCAAAATAACGCGTAGAAGTATCGTCTCATTCATTATCATTTATCAATATCATATATTTTATTACTCATTTTGTTTATAAACAAATAGCTAATGATGTCATGACATACGCTAGAAGCGTCTTCAATATTGCCGATTCTATAGATAATATTAGGTATCAAAGAATTAAGTGACCATTTAATATAGATGGATGCATGGATCTTTGTTAGAGTTTGTAGTCTAAACGGCTGAACGGATTTCGATTAAATTTGGTATAGATGTAGAGGATAGTCTGGAAGGACACATAGGGTACTGTCGCGAGCGAAAGCTAGTAACTACATAAATGCAAATTGTTAACACACACGTTAAAACACTCAAACACGGGATAAAGCATACCGATTCCGGCTAGTAATATGAAATTAAACCTTGTAAGTCTTATATCTATATGTGTTTTAATAAAATCAAATTATAGTATTACTAGAATTGTACTTGACCTGAATATTAATGTATAATAAAGCGATCATTAATAATCGTGACGAACGTGCCAAAATGTCTAACAGCCACTCATATAAATTGTTCTATAATCACGATACGTGTGACCAAGGTACTCGATTTCAATCTTTATCTTTAATCTCGTCATATAAATTAATCCGTACCACTGGTAAGTTTTACGACACAAACTGGATTATGATTTTTAGGACACCTAAATGATTGCAAATTGACGTACATAATTTTGACTGTGTCAAACTAGACTGATATGTGTGTATGATTTGCTTTAATAGCTATGACATTTACCAAATAGGATAAAAGTATGATTAAGATAATTTCGCAACTATGAAATGCACTGTCTTGGTATGACGTAAAACAAATATATACCACACTGAAACACAAAGGCTTTAAGTGACGATAACGAAATTATATTTAGAAAAAGGTACAAGATACAGAATTAGTGACGGTTACGTTGAGAGTTCTTTGTATTAATATCAGTTCAGTGACGATAATTGAAAGCCCTAACAGTTTTCAATAACCTGTTGTTAACATAAATATTAATAGTAAAGCGTTAAGTGCACTGTTAAGGACAAAGGGATATTCGCAAAGTGAACTACAACGACCCAAAAACAAAAGAACCGGTTGCCTTGGAATTCAATCGCAGCTGTGCAGGCAGGTAGCTCGCTCAAAGAACGAATGAACGAACTAATGAAGTGTTGGAACAGCGATTTACCTAAGATTACCTCTCGCGATGCTTGTTTAGTAAATATAAAACGAACTTTATGAATGACTTCCTAGAAGAATAAAGAAAAAATAATTTACAAAGTTGTGCAAAATACTTTGTCTTTATACATCTGGTGTTCATGAATTTTTAAATAAAAAATGACAGCTATTGAACCGATGAATGTTCAGTCCCCATGTTTAAAAAGGAAAACGTAAATTTAGTTAAGAAAGGTCGAAATAACGCCTGCAAACGGGTGAACAGCGACCTCGAACCTGTGACCCTGCACAAAGCGAACAATTGTAATGTTAATGCGGATTTGAGCTGCGCCGTACAAGCCGCATTGTGGTACCGTTTGTTATTACATCTAGTCAACTACGTCATACAAATTCTCAGTCAGCAATAAGGTCACAATGTCTATTTAAAGAATTAAGAAACGCTACAGTTTTAAACTAAGAAATGTTTTTTGTGGACGTACTTAATTCTATAGCACGAATTTAAAATATTTATTATTGCTCCATAAAAACAATCTGCAATTCATTTAACAAGGTCAAAGTTAAGATTTATCCATAGATATTGATTAGCCTGCATTAGAATTTTAGTTCTGTCATATTCTATTCCTAACAGATTTAGGATTGTGCTTATTTATGTATTCATAGCCCTTCTAAACGTTTGTGGATAAGAAATAAAATAAGACACAATGATACAAACGACATGTGCAAATGATGTATATGTAAAAATTAAAGTATTGCATAGAACTAAACAGGAAATCATAAAAAAGTAACCATGGTTTAAGTAAAGAAAGTCAGTCAATAAATTTGAACTATAACAGTTAACAAAGGCAATGGATGAGTGTCGAGGCGAGACATTTGAGAACTCACGAAAGGCAAGAAAGCGAGACCGTTCGCATATTTAGCGCCTTGCAAGATCTTTATCGTCCATTAAACTAACGCTAGTTTCTTTTGATTAACACGATGACTGTTCTGGTGATTGTACAAAGAAGTGATAAAATTATTGCACCAATTGACATCTTTATTATACTCACTGGTTCCTTTGCGATTATCTTTTCAAGTAGTTTCTTTGATGATATTTTGTCTCTTTTTGTAAAATATGCTTGTAGTCTCTGTAATTGGCGATGTTTATCTAAAATAGGGTCTAGATATTTTATCAGTTGTAAAAATATTTCAAATATAAAGTTATATGTGTGATACTGTTGTTATACGTTTGCCGTTAAAATTCCTACGTAAATTATCTTTGTTTAAAAACGACTAATTAAGGCCTTGGTTTGATAATTATGTCACATGATTATTTGAGCTGATTATTTAATCAAGAGAAACAGACTTCCTATTTTTTACAAATTGTAATACTTTTTTCATATTTTCTTAGTGTATTTTGGATGGAATAGAGTTTTGCCGTGATCCAAGTAGATACCTTGATGTTAATATTTGAGAAGTAGTCAATTGCTAGACGTGGGTTAAAATTTTTAAGTTTGCTGCAAGAAATTCAATAAACACATACGAGGGTCAGTTTCTACAAGCTTTAAAATGTACCTAGAAAATAAACAGATATCAAAGTTACTTTCACTCCACTTCAATTTGGTTTGAAAATAACATCTAATTTACAATTCATCAATTTGTATCATAATAAATCAAATAAACGTAATAACATTTTCGTTCGATACCATTATGTAAGTTTTAAATTACTCGCCAGTTACGAAACTTCGCACTTACATAAACTTAAGGGATTCTGATCGATGCCCTCAAACGAAGTGATTCATAACCACGAGCTTCTCAAAGTCTGGGCGCCTCTGACTCACCGATTCCAACTGCTCGTTAAGTGCTGACGCAACCAACTCTCCTTAATGTATCACTTTAAACTGTTGAGGAAAATGTTTTTGTGCCAGTTTTAAATTATTACATTTAAACCAAAAAATCTCATCTTGACCTATTTCCTTATGGTACGGCCTTTACTACTCTTACATCTCTTGATAGTCATTCATTCTCTCTGTGTTTGTCTTACACAAAACTCATCCATACATTCTTCGGCCTTCCTCTACGTTTTGTTTCAACTATAATGTTTGGATGTTTGACGTTCCTTCTACTGATGCTATTACTAAGAGACGAATGAATTTATTAACTTAAATTGTTTCCTGATGTGAATAGTATGCCGCTATAAGTTTGTGTAAATTCTTGGCACGTATTCAACTGCTTCTTATATTGCGATCTGCATCGATGTTCGGATCTTGTTTTGACATCGTTTAATAACATAACATACTTGGGGCTTATTTATATCTCCTATCGTATACAACTTTGTAATGACAATATATTCTCGCTTTTCAATTAATCATATGATTACACCATACAGATGTGTTTGTATCGTTAAATTGACTACAAAATCAGTAACTCGTAGTAAATTTACAGGTCAGTCATTAATTATTTCTAATGATTGGCTTCGTTTGAATCAACTACCTTGTGTTCAACTTTGTATGCTGTTTAAATTTTGTGCCTCATTGATGTAATGTAGTATCTGGTTATTTATAGTTACAGTTACTTGATTACGAAGTCCTTCCTATACTTTAACCTTTCTAATATACATTGTGGTTAGTTAGTCGTATTTGTACGACCATGGTTATGTAATTCTTGTTCACAATCTTCACTTATTGTAACTGTTTTATTACTCACGATCTATAATGTATGCAATATGCATGTACTTTACATAAATAATTGATGTTTTCACATTGTCACTATATTTTTTCGTCAACGCTAAGTATACTAGAGAATTGAGGTAAGTAACGGTTAATTTTATTACAACTTTCACTAATGTAGACTTATAAACAAATTCACATATGAGGTTTACGAGATTTACAAATACCTATAAGAAGTTGCTTGAAGTGGTTTCAGTAATAGTTTAGATGGATGGATGTTTGTTACAATTTGGAGCCTTAACGGTTGAACGGATTTAGAAGAAATTTTGTATAGATGTAAAAGATAGTCTTGATGAACACATGGTCTACACATTTTTTTTAATTGTGTAGCCGATGTACGCGGACGGAGTCGCGTGAGAAGGCTAGTATGTGTATAAATTAAAAGTATAAACAGACAAACAAAACGTAAATGCACCAGTTAATAGCCGCGCAACTCTTGTGGGTGGAATGGCACGCGGCTGCTGCGCCTGCGCACCGCACCGCAAGGTCGACGAACGACTTTCGCACGCTCGCGGCTCGCCCCGAGGCAGCTAACCCTTCGAAAACCCGGTTTCCTTTACACTACACATTACTATTACCAATACAAATCTTAAAGCAGGGGAATAAAGTTTAAAATGCCTTAATAGAGGTTTTGTAGGTCTCGTAGTGTTGGATTTCAAAGTCCCTTGAGTTATATTTACTTACTTATTAGACCTACTATATATACAAGAAATGTTTAAATTATTGTAACAAAACAAGAGTACCTGCAATACGTTGAATATCATTATTCTGTAGTGTTCGTAATGTATGTATTTGTATTCGTCATCGTAGTGTCGCTGTAACTAGAACAAAGTACTTACGATTTATTTTGGGAACGACAAGTGATAACATTGGGTCGGGCCGTTTTGATTGATAACATTAGTGAGCTGTTTGAATTTCGGCACAAACATAACGAACATTTTTATATATACGTAAATGTTAAACATGTTTAGAGTTTACGTTATTTGGTATTTTCTATAAAATTGACTTTCGTGTTTTTAGGTAGAATGACTCGATATGATTATTAATATCACACTAGCTTTCGCCCGCGACTCTGTCCGCGTGGTAATGAAAAAAACAAAACCAAGTCGCTTATGTGTTCTTCCAGACTATCCTCTACATCTATGCCAAATTTCATTAAGATCCGTTCAGCAGTTTAGGCTACAACTCTAACATCCATCCATCTATCCATCCGTCCATCCATCCAACCATCCATCCGTCTATCCATCCATCAATCCATCTAAACTTTCACATTTATAATGTTAGTATGAAGTATGATTTGTCATGATTTTTATATACTCATTGGCATCATAAATAAATGGTGATTCACAGTATAGTTAATAAAAATAATCAATTTGACTTTAGTCTCGTACTAAATGGTGTAAGTGAAATTCCCTTTCAATTTTACAATGTTCATAGTAAAAAGTACAATAATAGAATAAGGGGCATGACATCAGATATAAGGAGAGTAGGCGTTGAACTTGTAGCGCCCACGTTTTTCTCAACTCCAGTGAATGTTTGTTCTGTCTTACTGATTTGTGCAATCGAATGATGTAACAATGTTTTGCATCATACGTTTTTACGAATCCCAACAAATGTACAAACAATATTTTTATTTATGAGGTCTACTAAGGGTCATTGTATACATATAAAAGGCAATCGCAAATATAGTTGTCTTTAATAATTCTGCATAATTTGGATTTATTAATCCTGACTTCACCCATTGTTTTCATTTACAACATATGTTGTTAAGGTTACTAAAACAAAGTGGGTATGCATCCAAAGAAAACAGTGCGGTGATGATTTTCATGCGTTTTCCTCATTCCCGCAAACGCGAGGGAGGGCATTTCAACATATTACTGAAATAGCATTTATAATCTGCCGGCCATGTAGATGTGTCGCTTCCCCGGCGGACAGGGGACGCGTGGGAGGTAGAAATGAGCCAAGCGGTATGCGGAACCGTCATATCTGAGGCCCATCAACTACCCAATTTATTGTTACGGCTCGTTCTGATTGAACCCTTTATTCGTTTTACAGAAGCTCCGCGGGGAATAGTATTTTCGTTATTGCTTTATGCCTCTCTGTGGCTAAGCTTTTACTGTTTGTTGGGTCTGAAGACAGTCCATTGACGTCTTATTGCCTCAAGAATTCTCTTGTAAAGCCCAAAGACGTAAAGTTTGAAGTTGTTTAGTTTTGAAATTGCCTTTTGCGTGTGGCATAGACATTGTTTAGATCCCACAGGCACTACAGAATGTTTGGAGCCTTGATATAAAGTTTTATTAGAGGTAACAAAGGATCGAGAATAGATTGGAATGTCAGGTACAGTCAGTTTAGCAAATGATTTATTTGGGTCACTTGAGATATTGTTTTTCATCCCTAGATTTATTGGATGGCATTAGAAATGTCTTCTAGAAAATACATTATTTTTATTTAACTTTACTTACTTCTTTATAGTCTTTGCCACGTTTTTGCGTGAGGTTCGAAGTATCGTTTCCGGCTGGCCTCGGTGTTGAGGATGTTGCTATAAATTATGAGTACTTAACTCGTTGGATATTTATACATCGTAAGTTTGTGCAACCAACGTACACAGAACGTACGTTGCCTTTTTATATCACGTATAATGGATAACGATCTTGAATTCGCTCTAAATGTTACCCTCGAGTGCTGTAACATATATTTTTGTACGAATCTTACTTCAAAAAATGTTTTACGATGGATTCATCTATACAAATATGTACGAAATGGTGTTTTCTCATTTTATGCTCTCTCTGTGAGTAAATAATTAAACTTTCTTTAAATTTTATTTTGCTACGCTTGTTTTGGCAATGTTCGAGTCGTTAAGCCTTATTTCATTATGTTTATGGTTTTGTTTACCAAATACTTTTTAGTTTTTGCCCTTGAGACAATTTTATGTGTGATAGTAATCTGGGAGATTGTCTCTTTAGTTAGGTAAAGTTCGACCCTTTAGGATATACATTTTAAATTAACCTTGTGTTTTCTTCTCTTAGTGTCATGTGTCAAGGTTCAAGAATTTACAGATCTCGCAGGGCGCCTTGAAATCCATTAAAAGTATCGCACTGTGTTAATGAACGCGTAATGTACAAAATATTTACATTCTAAAATTTAAGATAAATATTTTCAATAAATTTCATTCATTCTTTAAAACATTATATCACGATAGCGCGTAAGTAAAAGATTCCAATCATTTTTGCTATTAATTGCTATTATTGGGATACCTCAGTCATTCCTTAGTTTAAAATAACACT
Source organism: Papilio polytes (assembly GCF_000836215.1). Classification (NCBI taxonomy): domain Eukaryota; kingdom Metazoa; phylum Arthropoda; class Insecta; order Lepidoptera; family Papilionidae; genus Papilio; species Papilio polytes. The sequence continues at coordinate 816,534 of NW_013528137.1, read as the reverse complement.
GAGAGAGACCGTTAATAACAATGATTCTGAGTAAAAGGAAATGTAGATGTACTAACTCGTACATGTCAAATTCGTCCCTATCTGTATAACAAACATTTGACTTTCCACAATGCGTACAACGCGGCTAACAAGTTATATGCGTACATTGGACACGTTTGCTGTCGCTTGCCGTCGCTCTGTCAGATTAGATAGCAAGCCGTGTTTGCATATGGTGGTCGTGTTATAATAAGGCCTAGTTTACACTGAAGAGAATAAGGGTGTCTTTTCACTGAGCCTCATATAGGACAGTAAGGTAGAAGTTCGTGATTACTGTACATCTTCAAGTCTAATATCATGAAAATAATTGATTGTTCTTCTTCTTGTTATAGTGCAATGTCACCTTAAATTAATACTACCGTCACATTTCATTACTCATTGTATCTATCCGTTTTCAATCACAAGATGAAGTACACTAATAACGTGTGTAATGTGACCTTTATTGTGCAGTAAAAGCTCTCTGTAACGACTACCGTGTAAAACTTGGCCGTAATCTACTTGTTGATGTGATTAACTTAGTAAATCCAGTTTACAACTTGACACCAGTTACGTTGTTATACATTAAATGTTACCGATAGTTCCCATTGCCCACATTGTACTAAAACATGATATATTTTAAAGGATAATATTGCAATCACTTTCGCTTAAATTTTATGAAGATTTGCTCTCTGACAATTCAGAATATGTCCAGTATTTTGTGTTTGTATTAGCTGTGGTTATTATAACGGTACTACATTCTCAATGTACTATGTAATTAACGTCTTTATGTTTGCGTGTACGGACATCATTAAAGTATTTCGCAATAAGCCTCAATGTCTTGCTAGAAATTCATTTTCCACTAGCAGCTTTACTCCAGGTACTTAAAACCCACACGAATCCGATGCAGTATCCGATAAATAAAATTTGTCGGTTTCAATTAATTGCGACGTGAGAGTAATTCGCTTTCTAGGCCAGTGCAATCGGATTTAATGCAGTTTGTCCGAGATAAACCGGTCGGATGGCTCGCGACTGTGGTTCCCATTCGCACCGCTCGGGATCCCAGCCAACATTTGAAATCGATAGCGATCGAATGTACAGCCTTAACAAACATCGAAGTCGATATATTTTTAATATTTACTTTTTGATTCATCGTATCGAGGACATGTGCTTGTAAAAATACGACGAATTAATGTGAGGCGATAAAAAACTTTTGCAACACATGGCGAAAATAAAATTTGCGGTCTAAATTCGAGCAGACAAAAAATATTTAGATAACATCGTCAAGTGTCGGAGAAAGTCGTTGAACTTTGGCTCGCGGTGTCTGAAGAGATAAAAGAATATAAAATTAAATATCTTCGAAGACGCGGGGGGTGGCTGCGACGCGGCGGCGCCAAACGCGCTTTTGGCAACCGTCGGCCGACCAGACATTGTCGGGGAAAATATCAGTTTGATATCTCCACGTCGTACTTCGGAAACTTGCCACAACGCTAATAAAGATATATTCGAAAGTTATATGAAAGTTTTTGGAAGTTTCTCCATTCTTGAGAGGAAACCTTTTCTGAATTTTTATACCCGTGTTATCAAATTTCTTTCAACCACATAGATGTTTTCAACTCTGAAGAATACTGCATTATAAGAACAAAGATTATCAAAAGAAGTATAATGTTTTAACAAGTTTGAACGTTCTTGTTTAAGCTTATTTTCTACATTGAATTGTGTCCCAGAGTCTCATATACTTATATTATATAGAAAATTATAGACGTTGTGTTCGTTTACAGACAATTTCATATGCCTCGTACATATTTTTGGTATTTAAAAGAGTCAAATTTAAATTCCATATTGATACAAATGGCGTCGCATCCGTTTCGAATCGTAAACAATACATTGGGAGTGTTTGGTATGAACTGTTGCAGCTGCGGTGCTGGGTGTTGTGTAAACAATGTCTTCACAATTGTATTGTCTATTCTATAATGCTCTGTATTTACAATTGTCTACTTTACAACATGATCCGTACTATCTTATTGTATAAACATAGAGTTAGGAAATGTTAAGAAGTGTCTATTAGAAAAAATACTACAGCAAATTAAATGTAATTGTAATATGCTGTAGTACATATTTTATCATTTTCCCTATTTCCTTTTTTATTATATTTACTACGGAGCGGATGAGATGTTTTTTCAAATCTTTTCCTTTGTCAAATCTGAGATCATATTGATTATCGAATATATTTATGACACTTATCAGGCAATCACTAAGTATTTAGATTTTCATGTGATACGATTTTTTCTTACCTCATTGTGTCATATGATATTTGTATTTGGTCGTACGTCATTTTAACCAATATTTATCTCCGATCATGTCTATAACTTGGGTATTTATTTATATTAAGGAATTAATATCTTTATCACTTCACAGGAGCCTGTTTAATCATTTTAATATTATTACTATAGTGGTTGTGATTATATATTAAAAAATGTAACTATATCGCTAACATTAAGATTATAATAATTAATTATAGAAAACACTTTATACAAGACCAGCTTTCGTCCGTGACTCTGTCCGCGTGGAATTAAAAATCATGAAAGCGAGTAGCCTATGTTGCTTTGACTATCCTCTTCGGTCATACCAAATTTTATCGAGATCCGTTCAGCAGTTTAGGCTATTAACTCTAACAAACATCCATCCATTCATCCATCCGTGTAAACTTTCGTGTTTATAATATCAGTAAGATTATATTTATACAAAAACCTTCGAAGTTGTGCGTAATCTTCCGTCACTTAGTAACACAATCTTGAGGCTTATCGTAAATTAATTTCTGTGTATATTGTTCAAATATTACGTAGTATAATTATATAACAGTATGGAATTCCGCGTATCTCCTACTAACAAAAGGAACTCCAAGACTGTGTTATTACTAAATGTATTTGTATGCTTACAATGTCATTGTTTTAATTCCTTGTTATTTGAAATACATTTTATGCTACATTATCTAACTATAGAGGTATATTATTATGGTAGAGTGAGAATTATTTGACACTAGCTGTTGATCGCGACTTTGCTTGATTGTGACTTTGAGTGAAATTATAAAAATTATAAAAACTATAGCCTATGTTACTCACCCATAACGTAGCTTTTTATTGATGGAAGAATGTTTCAAATCGGCTAAGTAGTTTTTGAGTTATTTCAATACATACAAAAATACAAATCTTACCTCTTTATAATGTTAGTGTAGATAATTCAACGTAAAAACAGGCGCAACAAATAAGCTTCAACTATTCCTTTGTAAGTACGATGCGCAGTTTCGTGTAATTCACATTTAGTGAATGAGTACACTGCGTATACAAATAATTCATGAAAATGAAAACATAAATCCCATCTACCGCAGAAAAAGCGAAAAGAAACTGTTGCTCAGAACAAGAATTTACGCGAACACGCGAACGGCCGTTAAGAGAAGTTATTGTCTATTAGATTGTTATTTAAGGGGTGGCGTTAGCATGACTAGCGGTTGTAAATCGAGTTATTAATTGAGGATTATGTGATCCCTACTTTATAGTCTGTCTCCCTCTGTTTTGCGTGCGCGATAATTTGCTCGTTTACCTTATAGGTGTAAACCTCTGTATTAAGATATTCACCTGTGAATGGCATTTCCGAGGTCTATACGCACATAAACAAAACTATCTAATGTTCTACTTTCTAGTATCTATTATAGAATAGAATATTTAAAATTTGTCTGGTGTTCTTGAGGATTTTATAAACGCGTCCTTTAGATTTTTAATGTTCATAGATAGTCTGATGATGATTTTCGACTAAAGTTTAGTTACTATAATAAATCATTTATGCCAAGATAAAGGTTTAATAGTGGTTTGATTAATTTGTTACCTTATGTAGTACTTATATTCTGATGAAAAACGTAACCAAACCAATATGCTATTGGCGTTTCGTTTTTATATCGAATACGTTTTTATTATGTTTTGTGTTTTCGTTTATCCTTATTTATGGGAGCTTGTTTATGTTTAATTTTTACCTGAAATTGACGGTTTTGTTTATCGAATCGTGTTTTTGTTCGCAGGCGTGACAATGAGAGAAAAAAGGGGAGGCGCTATGAGTAAAATGCAAAAGCTCAGAAAGCGCCTGTCCCTTAGCTTCGGTAGATTATGTGAGTATTTTACAATTGGCTATATATTTCTAAATTATGTTTTTATTTTATTAACAAATTATGAAAAATAGAGATCCCACAATTGCAACTTGGCTTGTTATTCTATCGTTACTCAATATATAATTTTCAATACCAAAATTTATTCAAAAAGGGTATTTTGTCTTTCAAATTATAGGTTCAAAATAGTGTAGAGACATTATAGAAATACCACACAATGTAAAATAAATTTAAAATAATCATATAATTGTGTAATGAAACGATTTATTTCGCAATATTTTTACGGTATGCATCAGAAATAGCATTATAAACAGATTGTTTGGTACACAAATAAACTCTATATTTCGGTTATGCGCTTAAATTAGAACATGTATCGGGCGTATTATTAAATGTTCAGAACATGTGACACAAAGCAGGCAAACAGACGTATTTATATTTGGATTACGTGCGTCGTAATGTTTATTGTATTATTACACTCTAATTAATTAACTCGTGATTTGTTAAAGGTTCATGTTGGGTTGCTGAAGTTCCCTATTTTATCATTATAATTATGTGATTCATTAGTATTAAATTGTATTATGTTTTAATATAGTAAAACTTAAGTTACGTAGTTAGGAAACGAATTATATGAAGTTATTAAACTTTAAGCGGTAATTAAATGTAGCTGGGAAACCGGCCATTAATGTGTTACATTAAATGAAGGTACTAAATGTGTGTTGCATTATAAAACTACTTGTGTGTAAATGGCAATATTAATTGAATTAAATGTTTGCAGATAAAAATAATGATAAGCCTAGTTGATAATAAATGAACAATGTCTGGAATTTTATCTATTTTAGTTACAATGGATTACATTTGATTAAGTTGAAAAAAATAGATGTGAGTGTGGTTTCTTTGAAATTAGGTATGTGTTCAGTTTAGCATTTATTCTATTATTTCAGTTGAAAAATTTACACAGAATATGGTAAAGCAGTAAATGTAAGCGACGTTAAATCCACCGTAAGTTATAAATGCAGACAGAAGGATTTTCACGTTAAAATGAAACGATGCATGAAAACTGTTTTGGTTAAACTTCTGTTAGATACTTTGGCTAAATGTGTGCTTTTTTTCTATTATAGAATTCTTTACATTGTTCAAAATTCATTATGCAATATAGACAACGGTTAAATGCTTTACAACAGCGATGTCGTAAAGTATGGTGTTTTATCCTTTCGCGGTACTCTACATGAAATAAAATGTTTAATTTGCCCCTTTAAAGATAGTGTGACCAGTCAGCCGAGCAACACTTTTGTTTGTTATAGGATACTACTAAATCACATGTTTATCATGTTGATGTTTTATAATTATTTATACAAATCACGACTGGAAACTTAATGAATGTAAATTTTACGTATATATAAAATTTTCCATAGCTCAGAAACTTGCTAATGATCCTAAGTTATTTATAGTATAATGTGGGCCCTATATATTAGATGGTTCACGCTCTGTTTGATGTGGTATTTTTAGTATCATGATATTTTAACAGTATTTAGTTTAAACATTATTACTCTAGTGATAAATTTGGTTCACCATTGGAAGATATTTCAGTTTCGCTTATTTAGTCTAAATTCTTCACAGTGTGTAGTTGTGTGTAGTAAAGTTGTTGTGAATTTTTATAATTTCAATACTATTTTAAGTCAGATGGGTTTGTTTATTTTTTTATACTTATTTTTTAATGTATATTAACTTAGTTGCAACAAGTTTTATTATGTAATTGATATCTTACAATGTTTACATAGCAGTTGATTGTACATTGATGTAACAATTTTCCTTAAAAGGTCATTTACCTTTTAAGATTCCACGTTTCCGAGTAGTACTCTACTTTGTTTTGTTTTTAGTGTTGCTACAACTTGTAAATTTTGATTATTTAATATATTTACAACCTTATATGCCATAAAGAAAGCGGATACAAAAAGAACCAGATACAAATTACTACGCTCTTGCGGTTTTCTTAAATGCATTTGTAAAATGGGTTACCTAAATATACATAAAAGTAAACAAGTGCTAAATTATCATGTATATCCACTAGGAAGATATAACGTCTTTAATCTCTTAATTACGTTCATCTATAAATTGTATTTTTAAACCCAAGATTTTATGAATTGTAAACATGAAGCGAAAGCGGCGAATAAATATCGGAGATAAAAAGTTACCACATCCTTGTCGTTTCCATGGAAAGATAAATGGAGTTTGGCATTCTGATTTATTGTACTGTTATATGTTTTGCGAGCAGACATTAAGACATATAGACAAGGCATGAATAAAATTTTTTCACTGGTACATTCTTTGAAAGGTACTATGGTAGTTGTAAAACATTTTACAAAATTATACAAGTTCCATCTATTGTTATAAATAAACGTAACATTGTCATTAAATAAAATAAAAAACATTTAAGTATTATTTAATGACACCTGTTGGTAATTAATTTTAATGTAATTTATTATAATGACATGTGGATCGTGCGAAAAATGTCTCAAATGAAGTGTCAACTATGGTTCTTCTATATTTTTTCAATCTCTTTGTTCACGATACATCGTTAACCATATAAAAACAGAGTTCCTCAGCCCACATAAGGAGTATCGCGTAACACATCGAGAACAGTTATTTTAAACGTTGTTACAACTGTGTTATTATGTTATTTTTATGGGTCGTCATTTTTAGCGCGTACCGCAAAGGATTTAGTAATTTGTTTACCGTGTAACAAGTCGGAGTATAACGGTCTGTCCCACCAAATTGTAAATTTTTTGATAACAATTGAACGTGTAAAATATATAGATTGTGTTACCTTATCTGACAGTGACGTCATTTTTAAGCTATCTGAGCCTCTATCACTTAGTGGTGGGACAGGCCCTAAATATAATTAAATACATGGTTGAAATAACCATAGATAATATCAAATGATTTGAAGTAATTCATTGACAATATTGGTTACATATTATACACTTGATATTTGGGGTAAAATAGACGAAAATAACATTTTAGTGTAGACTTATTACGATTAACTTGTAAATCATTTCTGAACACTAACGGAGTATGACGTAATGTAGTTATTTATTACTTTGTTTAGTTTGTAACTATTATCTTATCGTATTTTTATGTATCGGGCAATCGATACGGAACTTGTTATCACTACAGTAACGGTTTCTCTGTGCCGGTCAAATCTTATCAGTCAACGAATCCTGTGAACTCTTACGGTAACACATTGTTAAGTTTCTTTCCTGTTTTCAGTCGTAGGAATTTTTAATTGGTCTTTACGAACACAAATACTCACACGATTAAAGAATCGGAGGAATTAAATGGTCACTAAGAGAGACCTTTAGTGTATTTAGTTAGAGAGATCAAAGTAAGTTACTAAGGAGTAAAAGCATGGTAAGAGCATGTTATGTGGATGGATGAATCGCATGTAAGAAGGACGTTAGTTATGAGAGTGGTACCCCGGTAGAGGTAAACCTTAAAAGAGATGGATGGGTTGCGTGAATGATGACATGACCGAGAAGGGAGTGATGACTGAGATGACGGATGATAGAGTTATTTGGAGGACAAAAAACCGGTGGCCCGACCCTACGGAAGTAAGATAAAGTAGGGGAGATAACTGATGATGATTAAACTAAGTTATAAAGTAGCCTTTACATGTTATTTCAGTCAGTGTGGTAGTTATAGGCGTCGTTTCTCATTCACTAGAGCAATCGATGTAGATGGAAATCGAATAATATTCAGATTTATTTTATTAATTACACATGTAAATATTTAACCTCACTGCCTAAGTAATAAGTACTTCGATGTGATTTAGGGCGGCATTTGTTTTTTTAACGAAGGCCGTTGAACTCGACCATGAGCTTGTATGTTTTAAATGTTACAAAACAAATCCTGTATTTAATTTTGGATTACATTCAAGAAAAAAAATAGTTGTTGATTTCAAATGACCAGAATTAACTTTATTACTTGCGGTGTTTAAACATATCTTCTGGATAGAAGTTATCTTTTTGCTAAGAAGCATTGACATTGTATGTACTCTTATATACGTCTCTATCAGTGTTATATGTGCTTTCAGTCGTTTTACTAGGACATTAACGACATCTTGCCTTGTTTACAGGATGAGTAATATCTCGTAGTAAAGATGTTTGCAGTAAGTCGATATTTCTGACCGAGAAATAAAGCAAAAGTTGATGATAAAAGCGTCGCTGGCCGTCTGTCTCATTAACGTTATTTAGTTCCCGCGGGCGAAAGTAATTAGTACATTGCGAGCGACGCCGCGACGGCGACGCGAACGGCTCGCTGTTTAACGAACACGATAAAAATGTTTTCATTTTTAATTAAAAATACAATGTAATTATTATTTAAGTAAGTACCTACAGTAGGTATTTTCGATTCCAAATATTGAGTGTAAAAACGATAAAAGCTTGTCATGTAAGTTGCTGCAATACGGTAACGGTTGTTTCACTAAAATTTAAAAGATTATTTGATATTATCCTTTTACCGCATTAAGAAATATTTACGTTTGATTTACAAATCGTGTCAACATTATTGGTTACTGATGCGGGAAGTAAATAATGGTTTGACGTTACTCGTCACACAACATAAGGTTCGATCGCGTCATGCTCGACCGATATTGCCGAACATATAGGCTACATATGGGCTCTTGTATAGAACAATTCACGATCCTATATATGATATGATAGTCTATTCAAATGCGACAATCATTGCATGACGTTTGTTATACACTCGTGACCGCGGTACTAATGAGTTTTGTACTTCCAATTTTTGGTTTCTTTACGTGTTACAGATTTTTTAGTCATTGTGTTACTATATAATTTTAATGTATGGTGGCTAAATTCTGGGTTTGGTAACATTTAGTTTCGAATCACTTTCGTTTTTGTAAGTGACAGAACAAGTTCAGTATTGTGTGTATTAATCCAAAAACGGGAACAAAGTTTAGATTTGATATGGACGCAGATATGAGTATTATATACAGTTTATTACAGTTTAAAATTCCTGTATATTTTTTAACATACGTACATATAATTTAAGTATGTAAGGTAAGGAAGTGAACGGTTAAAAGTAGCGGGTAATTATGCAGGAAGTAGTAGCGACCTTCAATGTATGAATCATTTGTCGTGCAATGTATCAGAGCGGTGACCAATTAAGGAAACCCTTTCGATACATTACCGTCTGCTGCCATCAAATGTCGCGATTGAATTACTACGTGAGCTACATAACTTTTAATACCTGTGTTTACGCCGTCAGCTGTTCTTATTTTTGTTAAACAATTAGTGCAGATAATTGTTACAGTTAGATATATTTTTAAACAGTGTTTTTGATTGTTATTAATGAAGTAAAATGTGTTTTAAAATGTGTCTAGTATTAATTAAATAATTCATAAGTCACAATGGAGCTTGCACAGGGATAAAATACACCCAGGAAACTCATCTAAACTCTCCCACGGTACCACGATGATTAAATTTGCATATTTCTAGTTCTAGTTTCCGTAGTGAAGTTTCCTCGATGTTACTAATGCAGATGAAGCGGCTAAAACGATGTACTAGCTCGTAGGGCTGTCAACTTTCAATAAACTTGGACCCGAACATGCCAGATAGAGTGACTTGTGTTACTGTGCCAACTCTGACCTAAAGTGATAACCCCTTTTTTAAAAAACGTTGTAGTTGTTGGGGGGTTTAGATCTCAAAAAATCCCCTATCTTCCGCAAAAAGCGAACTATTAGGGGTTCCACGCGTTAAAAGTACTTTTCTACCCAGGAGAGGCAAAACTCACCCTATATTTCTAGTGTTGCGGAAACATAGAACCAAGCTGTCACAGTCTTTGCGCGGGTTTTGGAAGATTATAAAAATCAAGAAGTGGCAGCCCTACTGATACTTCTGGCTTTATGCCAATCGCTAGCATAACTTGCTAAAACATATTGTTTCGTCATCGGTCAGCCTTAAGATTGAATATTCTTAACTAATGTGCCAAGATTACCGTCTTCCGGCACTCCTTAGGGCTTAAGTTTGTCTAGTAAATGATTGATAGCAGACTTCCCTTCGTACTTCGACCTAGTTGCTCGCTGTCTCCGGTTGTATCCGATACTTGTTTGTTCTCTCCGATACTCATGTTACTCTTGTTGCTTTCTAATTGATTTATTATGGTATAATTGTGAAATGAATGGAATTGATAATCTGTGTGACGTTAGTGTAGCTCTCGGAAGATATGGGATTTCGTAAGTACTTATTTATTCAATTTTAATTATACCTGTGGTGGTTATTTGAAGTTGTGGAATTTTGAAATGATTGATAGGTTTAAATCGATTTTCTTCAAACGAACTAAACCCTTGTAATTTTAAAGGTTAACAAACTGTTATTTTCTCTTGCACTCTAAACGTTAATAGTTTATATTTAATTGTATGGTCGAGTGTTTAATTATTTGTACAATTAACCACTTCAAAATTCTGCCCCATAGCGTTTTGAACAAAGCACATAATTAGAACAAACAGCGCTACATGTTTGTAAACAAAGGTAAATGTGCGCGACGCTGTAATAACTGTATTTACATTAAACACCACAAAGGGGTTGTTGTTCTCAATGCTACTGTAAACCTATTAAATTGTACTGTCGAGCACTGACTTGGCTTTATTGATTTCAAGTCGACGAGTTGAAAGAAAATTTAGTGATTGACTGACGCATTTCAATGGTTAAAAAATACTTTAGACTTCTTCTTTAATGGCCACTTAACTTTTTTAAGTGCTGCATTTTGTTTTAAATTTCATCGCAAAAAAAAATCAGAAATATATTTTATGAAATCGAAATAATTAACTTCAAAGGTTTAAATATAATTTGGTTTTGCTATTTCGTCATAATTCGATAAACTCGATTCCGATTCGTTCCAAATCTCATGCCTAATACGCCTATTGTTATGGCGGTAATAACACAGCATTACATTACGTTGACGTAACTAAAGTGGCGTTAGACGCAAACAATTCGACTAATAAGTATCCGAACTCAGTATGCAGTAAGTTGTTATTAAAATACCATTACGTTGTACATTAGTGGGTTACGTAGTGTAGGAAAAACAAGCTCTCAACACCGTATTACCCTAATGGAGTTGTGACGGTCGCTCGATTAATGATAAAAGTAAGTAGTCATGATGAGAGACCCGCTGTCAATTGAAAAATAATTGTGAAAACCAATATCAGAATATTTTTAATGGTCCTCAGAGATATGTCCTATGTAAGAAATGTACTACAATTTGTTCCAGGAATATGGGTCCTAGCATACATAAACATTATGCAAGAACGAATCTTATTCTCCAAAGTCATATAAAACTTTGTATGCTTCCCAATTTTGTCTACATACCTCGTTTCAGTTTAGAAAAATCAATAGATTACAACAGAAAATAACTTGAAGTAACCTCTATAGAAATGTAACAGTCAACACGCTTAAAAGAAAAAGCTATATTTGTATAGATATCAGACAATAGGTCGGTCGGACAAAAGACCGATCGCCGGGCTTCACGGGTCTATCGGGAACAATACGGCATGTTCCTGTGCGGTCGTCCGGTTCAATGTTCCCGCTTACTATGTTAAAAACATTTAGAACTAAAGTCCTGATGTATATAAAAGTCCCCTTAATTTTAAGTTTTTGTTGGTGTACACTTGGTGTATATCTCTCCTTCTCTTCTTCTTGAATCGTTATTAAAAAACAAGGTGATATAGTAGCTTATGAAATTAATTGTAAAGTTGTCAATCAAATATCTAACTGCCGTGACAACTTTCTCAAGTCTAAATCAATCCATCATTCCGAGGCAGCATCGTTCGTGCGATAGAATTCTAAATACGGGCGTCAAAGACGTCAACGTCGAGGCTTATCGTAGATTTATTGGTGCTATATAATGTTAATATACGTCACAATACCACCTCGGATACTTCCAACTAGTTTGATTTTCGATAACCTGTGCCTCCGTCCGTTACGAGATTTGGTCGTTGAACTCTCATTGTTTCAATTTATCCACGACAGATCAATCTCGCTTGGCAAAAAGTCAAACGCTTTCAATATTAGATAATCTATTTGAATTAATAGAATATTGAAAGTGTTTCGATTTCACGATATCTGTTCTAATTGGACCCTAGTAACGACTCCACCACTATTTAAATATCGGAACGGATTAAACTTTTTTAGCTTTATTTTTTTTTTGTCTATCATACGAATTTCTTGGAGGCCAGTTGCAAGTTATACACTCGCAATGAAAAGAAAAACAAAGATTACACGCAATCGCAGTGACACAATTGCATGACTAACATCTGAGCTCGGCATCGAGTTGTATCGTTCGTTGTACATTCGTCCGAGACATCTTCACCATAGCTCCGATTGCCCTGAATTGTTTACTGCGGGCTAACGACTGTCCCTGACTGCGCTCTCCCACAAGGGAAAGGTTATTAACACCATTACTCTCGCCTCTTTATCGACGGCTACCGTTCTCTGCCTCGTTTTTTATTGTACAGTTAAAAAGTTATAGGATTTCAACACAAATATTGTCGTGCATGTTTGTTTTGAATTTGATTTGATTTGATTTGATTGAAGTTTGTTTGTAAAATAATTACCGCACTCAAAGTCTAATTGGATTTTGTGATTCCTTTAGTGACCAATTAACGACTTCTGATTTTGGTAAAAACAGTGATTGAAATTCCACTCGATTGGTGGCTTTCAAATACACGTAAAGGTATTCTAAATAACGTATTTGGTAATTTAAGTAAGGCATATCGAGAAATGACTTTACGATATCTGTGATTCCTATTGTATTTGCTTCATATTGTTTCGATCGTAGAGAGGAGTTTCCGATCCAGTGGAGCGTGTTCCGTGTAATATTGTTAATCGATACAAAGGTTGCCTTTCCAATACTCTTGTCACAATACGGTGTATAGTTTGATTTCATCCTTTAAGGTACTATTCTGTTAGTATTCGATAAACTTTAATTGTATAAAAAATGTGTTACATTTTTTAAAATGAGTTATTTCAATATTGTAAAAATGGGCACTATACTTTTAAAGGTTATTGCATTTAACATTCATGTAGTAAAGCGGTTTAATATTTAAAGTGGTACATAAATCGTTTTATAGGTGTATAGCAATAAAAACATTTATGTGTCTTATCATGAAATATCCACGAAAATGTAAATGCTTTTACATAAATTACTACTTGAGTAGACTTATTATATTACTGTTTTATACTTTACACTGCAATGTAATATGTTTATTAATTTTTTAGCATGGAGAAAAAAAGTAAACATAGTAACGTTAAAGGTATTTTTTTAACGTTTTAAATCTCCTTACTACAATTTAAACAATCAATAAAATCAAGTAATTTCCCCTATAACAAAAAATGTGATTGCAAATAACTGAAATTCGTGAATCGTTCATAATTGTTATCGTGTAAATTGTGATAAAAACCTTAAAAGGAGTTTCTCGTTTTACTCGTTTCGTTATTTGTTTATGTTATTTACACTTTATTCGCACTCTAACTGAAACTAATAACTACGCTAAGTTTATCTTATTGAGTGGTTGTAAATATTAGATAGCGCCAATTTACCATACATAAAAGTCACGTTTTCTACCAAATTTGTTTCTTTTTTCTACATTATTTATACGGCAAATGTATTCCTATAAATTACATGCATTTCACAAAGTTGATGTCTCGTAATTATTGAAAGATGTCTTCTCAAGCATCAAGAAAAAACATTCAGAAACTTTATTATCCATGCTCACTGAATATCCACTCAGTATTATTCTCCTTTTTATGGAATCAAATAAAACTTGCCGCGTTTCCTTGTCGCGATCATTTTAGATATGCCCTAAAAACATCATAACCCAGTGAAGCGATGTTTGCGCGACGTCTAACCTTTCCCTTTATTCGGGGTGTCTACTTGAAAGTGGGTCGAGTGACGTCACTTTATGGATTTCAACGCAACGGAAAGCTCAAGGATTATTTTCGAGTAATACACAATTTGTGAGAAAACATGCCAACAGTATTGAAAACGTCGCAATGGTTTATCAATTCTGCACCAACTTTTTAATACTATAATGTTTTATAGTATATATGTGTTCATATTCGCAAGTATTAAAGATCTACGAGCATCGTAGACCATAGACATTTCGTTTGCTCAATTATGTTATAAAAAAACATATTATTCCTACAGCCTCGAGAATCCCCAGTACTATTTTTTAGTATTTTCTCAAAATATTTTTAGGTTCGTTTAATTTACTAGCTTTTCTCCCGCCAATCCGTCCGCGTGGAATTAAAAAACGAAAGTGAGTAGCCTATGTGTTCTTCCAAGTTATTCCCTACACCAATACCAAATTTCATCGAAATCAGTTCAGGTGTATAGGCTACAAACTCTAACAAACATCCATCCATCTAAACTTTCGCATTTATAATATTAGTATGATTACTCATAAGACTTCTGGGTTGATGTTGGAACATAGATGAAACTCATTTGGAACATGTATATGCTGAGTTTTGCAATAAGCATTCTGTCTCTAGAGGGCAAGGGCAATATGCGCTCCAGCGCCAAGCTAATCTCATTACCAACTAGCACTAATTAAATATCCTCATTATCCAAACGTAACTCGAGAGATACGAGTATCTTCATCTACAAGAAACTAATTTTAAATGACGTTCAAGATGTCTAGAGAAAAGATAGACTAGACTATTTTAATATAATTTGTCAAATATAACGTAACGTAAAGTTAACTAAAATAAAATTTATCACTGATATTAAGATTGATCCAAATTATTTGGCAAATTTAAATTTGTACATATCATATCACATTTCGAGTAATTCTCTAACAAAAAGGACTTTTTTACTGCATGCGTTGAAATTCTTTTCCCTAAGGTAATTTTCAATGTGCGACAACTTAACATGATAAAGAAGTAATTCAGTGGCATTTTTTCGACAATTGGTAATTCAATGTATCGTATTTGTTTAGCATTTGTATAGAGTCCGCAATCACGTTAAGTACCACTCAATCTTAAAAGGACTCGGGATGGCTCATGATTGCGAAGGATTTACATAATAAGAGAGGCGAAATATTAAAATGAGGGTAACCGAATGAATGTTTGAGTGACTTAAATACATTTTATTTTTATTTCGGTAGCCGAAAAGATTTCCAATTTTTTTATACAGTCTTAATTCATTTCAGGATTCTATCGACTTTATTATTATATTGTTTGATTTTTTGGTTATATTCACATTTGTATATCATTATAAATGTTAGTATGTTCACATAGAACAATGAATAGAATGACATATGGTTAGTGAATCCCGGAAATGACAAGAGAAAAATACCATCTGGCTGCGTACAACCGGTTTTTTGTGTTTTATTTTTTTGGTCCGCAGTATACGACTTAACTAAAACTATTTAAAGTGTGGCCAGTCTTAAAACTGTTATAGTTTTAACTTATCAGGTTACATGTGCCTCTATTTTTATACGCTTCTTTAATGTTTACCTCTTGTTCTTTGGGATTAAAATGAAAAAACCTTTTTTTTATTATTTCACAAAAAGTAAATGTTGTTTTGCTAATCCGAAATCCTCTTTTGTTACGACGTAAAATCCGCTTGATTGTATTTTTTGCATCGTCATTTTTAGCTGATGTTGCAAAACGAATGGAAGGTTATTTTCAGTCGCACCGAAGTTGCGTGTATCTATATTTTGCAGGCAATTAATAGATACAGGGACCAAACTATAAGCCACAAATTGTCACACACATGTTGCTGACTTCTTACAAATGACCATCAAATTGTGAGAAAGAAAGCTGAATTATGTTACAGTTTCATATATTCAAAGATTTTTAATATAAATGTCACCGAAAAATAGTTCTAATAAATATGATAAAACATTTTTTGAATATCAGAAAAAATACGAATGTCACCAGTTATATGATTTTATTCCGTACAGAATGACAAAGCAAAGGAGACATGATTCAAACCTGAATCATATTTCTCGAAACGAGATATAGACAATGTCAAACGCAATTCCAGTGAAGTTGTCCGTGAATTGTTTGTTGTGTGCTATTAATTTTATATCATACAAGCTTTCCCCCGCGACTCCGTTCGCGTGGAATTAAAAAAAAACAAAAGTGAGTAGCCTGTGTCTTTCCAGATCAAATTCGTTCAGCCGTTTAGTTCACAAACTCTAACAAATCCATCCATCCATCTAAACTTTCGCATCTATACTATTAGTATTAGTATGATTAGTATGATTGTTGATGTTTACGAGTGATCAAACAATTATGCAGTTTGTAATTTAATTAAATTGAAGAATAACTATTAGATCTATTTTAACAACAATTTTATTCACAATCCATCAATTTTGAATGGAATCGCAATCATTGTTCATGATGACAATCGTATTATTTTAAACTTTAGTTTAGAACTTTATCAACTATTCGTATTCTTATTTCTTAGTTCATATAAAGGTTGATACCATTTTAAAAAGGTAAAAACTGCAAATGCAGCTAATTAAATTGAATTCGGATTGTTAAACGTAAGATAGGAAAGTACATTGCCTGTAAGAATTTCCCGCGGTAAAGCTAACAAGCCAATTAGAGGTTATTCAGCAGCATTGCGCCAAGCTGTAGAGAGCTGGGGCAGAGCGCCAGGAATGACCTAGTTCCCAGCTGGGGAAATGTCGCGTACCCTAGTAGTTGACCTATATCCCAGCTGGAAAAAGTGTTTCAGTGCAAATTCGCCGTCTTTTTTTCGCCACACCTGCGATTATACAGCCAGTTGCCGGTTATTGTTTGCCTTTTGAATACCGCTTGGTCGAAAGCATTCCGTTATGATGTGAAAATGGTTGTTTTGGTACAATAACATGTATTGATTTTGTTTAAAGTAACAACTTGCTGAAAAATTAATATACTTGTTGATCTAGATGTAAGGTAATCAATATCTTAAGATTAACGATTAATATTTTTTAGGATTCGGGTTTACTTGATTTTATAAAGCGTCATTATCTGCCTATGTCCTGAGGTTCGACTTAGTATGTACTATTATTTCATACATCTCTTCCATTCATTATATCTAAAATCACTCTCAGAGATAAAAATATCCTATCTTACGCAATACATACATTCTTTTATTTGGTCTTCTGCGGTTCTCATGTGGCGTGATGCCTATGGCAACTTAAATGAGTCACATAATTTATTTTACCATAATAAGTAACGTAAGATATTGTGTTCCCCTAAATTTATTGTAATACATATTAGTTTAATGGATATATTAATGGTTAGTTTAGTGTTTAAACAAACTATGCGTGTAGGAATCCGGCGCAGTGTGTGTAATTGAAACGCTCGCTGGCTGGGGTTAATAAATTGACCGAATTAATGTTGACGCACCAATTGAGGTTGCTTTGCATTACAACTGATGCATTCTATGAATTAGCAGCGGTCGTTTGTATATTATACAAAAATACCGAAGGAAATATTATAAGTACTGGGATTTTGTATTACAAAACAAACTTCTCGCGAAAAAGTTCGCGACCAAATGTTTCTTAGTGAAAAAAACATATTATGGTAAGAAATATTTTTTATTCTAAAAATAGATGAACTTATGCTTTTGTTTTTTTTTTAAATCACTAAAACGAGTGCTCTTAAAAGCGTGAGTCCGTATTAGAAAATCTCTGTATGACTTAGCTCGATAAAATCCTCTTTGATCCTCTTCAGGTGAAGTTAGATTGCAGTAGCGAATGCGGGATGTAATCCGTAGTCCGTACAGATGTGTCGATAAGCCGCGGATTGGGTACACGTATTGACCGCAACCGTACCCTCGTCAACTTTGACACTGGAACTTTAGATCTTGCAGTTAACACTATCGATTTAACTCTGTTAGGAAACTAATGTAGGACAAAGTTTTCTATATGTATGCAAATTTCTAGGGGAAGTTTTTAAAGAGTTTTTTGAAGAAACTAAAGTCATCATCCACTTGCCCTTATTCCTTGCGGAGGGTCGGCACAGTACGTGCTGCTCTTGCATACATCTCTATCTCTGAATCCACTTCTTTCTTAAGCATACCCTCTTTCACACAATCCATCCATACTTTCTTCGGTCTTCCTCTACCTTTGTAACCATCCACATTCAATTCACACTAAAGTCAAATAATATTATTAGTTATTTGTGATGATGAATAGATTCTCAGGAATTTCATGCATAAAAATATCTATTCCGAGTAATCGATTCGTCATTGCCATTAGTAAAAAAACTTACTATATCTAGTTTTTTTTATCATAAACATGTAATTTCGCGGTATTTTATCAATATTACATCATCAAGAACTTTACCTTTTCGTGTGAAATAATTAAAATGTTTGTGAATAACTGTTATGCTAAGAAACGGATAATCGTTACTTAACAGTCGTTTAGTGTAGATTTTGCATATTAAATGTATTTGCATTTAAAATTAAAACTAGGAAAAACTTTTCCTGTAAAAAGTTGAAATACTTAATTTCGTTCAGTTTTCATTGGAACTTCGCTAATGAGCTGCACAAGTTGAATTCACTTTAAAAATGTTACTAATGACTTATTTGACTGTCTGTCTGTCGAGTTTGCAATAAATTCAACACATTCCTTAATTACATCGTTAGTAATATAATAAAAATAAATTTGAACATTAATTAAATAATGTATAATAGTATGACTTATTTTATGCCTATTGTATGAATTTTACATTTTGTAATCATAAATATGTTTTTAAATTTCCACTTAGGAAAAATGCACAAAACTTTTAACAATGTAAATATTATGACGAAGTAACTTTCACTAACACAATGTCGGGTAATAACATAACTTGTTGCATTGCGAGGATGTCTGCGGTGGCACGGAATGTTAGCTAGTTTATTATTGAACAGTTTGCAATAGTTGGAAATAGACTGTACTGATTTGATAAGCAATGTTAAATAGTGTTGTGAAGTTACATCGATATATTTTGTTGACTTGTCATGTCATGAAGAAGACTTGACAAATTTAATTATTGTATACGAGTAACTAAGCTACCAATGAATGCTGCTTCATTCTTTTAGTTTCCAGTTTTTAGTAAGAAATGTAACTTAAAATATTAAAAATATACATGCAACATCATTATAACCACCGACCGTAGCCTAGAGAATGTAGAATTTAAATTGACACTGTCTCATACAACCCTTGCACTTCCACATAAATACATTTACTGGTACTTGCTCCTTGATTACAGGAGCTCTTTCTATTCTATAGTATCGTGTATTTTTATTTGTCTAAAATTATGAGTTCCCATCTCTATCGTAGTGATGTGTATTTAAAGTATGAGGCATTGTCGATTGTCGATGATTATTGAACCGCAACCGCGGCAAGGTCGCACCGCTCACGTAACGTTTCCGCAACCCGATACGATACCCGATGTGTGACTGCTCTAATGCAATACTGCATCGTATAACCAGTTTAAACTGGTCTATCGAAATTAATTCAAATATAAAGGCGTCAGAAAGTTCAAAGCTTTTAGTGACAATGTTTACCTATTTATTTTAGGTTGAAGTTTTTAATCTTTTTTTTATTATTTATTTTTGAATATAAATATGACAGATTTATGATACACATTGTGGTTGCTATTTTTTTTTTGTAATAAATTGGTAATAAAACACTAATATGCTACATGTTTCAAAGGACCATAGTAAGTTTAGGCTCAAGTGTATTTGATATTAGAACGTTACTTCTAAATACAATTCATAGAAGGTAATAATCTAATGTTTCCTTAATATACTTGATATTATTTATGTATACGGAACGGTCGTAGGTTTTCGAACGTTGTTTGCTTCGCCTTTGTTCCCTTCGAACATAAAACAGTTAAGTTATGTGTTATTATACTTGGTGTCGAATAGTTCCGAGTTGCGATCGACGTTTTATTACTGCTAGTATTTTATGAGTCACGTTTGAACTACACTTAAATACTGCGAGTGACAGAGCGTACACAAGGTGATTCATTTTATTACAAATATTAAGTTCTTTGTACTGTTAAAAAAACACCATGTATATAATAATTAAAATATTTTCATTAAATTCGCCATTATCTCCATCTAATAATAGACAATCTATAGCAATTGATAACTTTCACTGATGAAAAAAATCTAAAGAATGAATGTATGGGAAAAATAAAACAAAGCGTTTCCATACAATTATAATCTTTTACTGTCACGCGAACATCTTGTAATGTTTAGTAACAAGCTGTGTAACCTTAACACCGGTACAGCGCACGTGCTATCAGCTTATACCTAATCCGCTAATCCGACCCGGAAAAAACTAATAACCATTGTATTCCAATTGTTTGCATCGAGTTTAACGTTTGTTTGAGCGAATTATCGTCCGCGCAAGCACAGGGTGTTGCCGTTTTAATAACGTAATCAGATTTCCTCACCTCATTCCGTCGCCAGCGGTCCGATCGGATTCATCACAATCGTGTGCTCGCAACAGTAATGGACCGTACGCGGACAATATAAGATCCGTTTGAACGGGATAATTGATTTGGAGTATCCTAAAGTGGGGTTCACGAGCTGACGTATATTCCACGCCTCGGGTGGTCCGTTTTACACGTAGCTATACACTTCACAGCTGCACACGACTGGTGAGTGAAACATAAGATAAGCTCAGCAATTTGTCCGGGCTGTGCTCTCCAAGTTTTGAACCCGCACCCTCGGCTAGAATTACGTCACATCCCCCCCTTCCTATTCAGCTCCTCCACTTTGGATTTTAAAGCGTAAATTATTTGCTTGCTTTTGATAACTCGCTTGCTGCGATATCTGAATAGATTTCCAGAAAACAACATTTAAAGAGAAAAAGATTTTTCTCTTTAAATGTTGTTTTGTTTTTTTAAACGCGATTTTTGAAGTGTTATTACTGTTTGCAATATAAAATCTGGAAAAACTATAAACTGTCCGAGTAATTTCAATAAGGTTGTTCTTGAGACAACTGCTTTTGGTGATGCACGAAACGACCGCATGCATGATGAATGAATTCTCATTATTTTTTAATTTCAACTTGTATTTTGAAGCGTTGTTTTTACCTTTGTAATTCCAAATACGGATATGAATAAATGCGGAATTAAAACAACCTTCATAGCCATAATCACATCATTTTGTATTATTCATAAAAGTATTTTTTCGTAGTAATTAACGGAATTATTGTATTTTACTGTCGTTAGCTCGGTTGTTGTAATGTAATAAACTGAGTATAGAAAACCCTAAGTTCAATTTTAAACAGAGGCAAATTTTCAACCAACAATGTAAGCTGGTCAAAGATTGCTTCCTATCTACACGACTACGGAGCGTTATTGTAATCTTATTACGGCATGCATTGTATCGAATTAGGTTATGCGAGGTCGAGTGGGTTTATCTATGATAGTGCATACATGCAACATATACTGCAATTTTCAAGTTGTCTTCATCCATAATTCAGATATTGTAAACATTTTTCAATGTATACTTCCATAAACCGATAATAGTGACGGAATAAGCTAAGTAAAGTAGTGTTAAAATAAATGTGTATTTTGTGTGAGTAAAATGTAATACAATTTATGACACTAAACAGCTTACAAAACAAGAATATCAAACAAAATGGTATAGTTATAAATAAATACGCTTAAAATTTTGTTTACAAAACGTAATTTCACCTTAATCCGAACACTATTAATTTTATAATCATTCAATAATTAAAAATTCATAAGACAAAGGTAACGTGGAAAATGTGCAATACCCCTGAAAGCAGAATACGAGCTCCGGTTGATTACATTTAAATAATAAATGCAGTATCCACAAGATAGCTGTGTTTGTGTAGTATCGTCGATTGTTTACATACAGAGATAACAAAAAATCTAGGAGATACAACGACTGGGTAAATTTGATTGTAATGGCTTAGTGTAAGACAATTGTTTGCTTTAGATTGTGTACGTTATTCCTAGTTGCTATGAAGAGGTGATAAATTATAATAAGTTGGCAGCAACTTACGTTCTCTTTCCCATATTAGGATTTTTATCCAAAATATTTACCCTCTAAGTTTAATGGCGTGAAAATGTATAACCTAAAGTGTGACATAAGTGTAGGGCTTTTTATTAAAAAAAAAGAATTATTAAAAAATATGCTGTAATTGCTGACATCTTAGGCAACAAAGAAGTGTGTGTTTACGCTTTATTATAATAGTATAGATTTAGTTTCAATAACTAATCTTTGTAATATTAGTATCATTTTACATTCGTTTCGTATTTCGTCAGAGGAAACGCTGCCAGATCTGTAACAATAACAATTGCTAATGCTCTGTTTACTACCCCGATGTTTTGACTACCCAATGGATTCTGTAAGGAGATATCTTTGTTGTTATCAAGCTTTGTTAGCTCGTGGTGTAATATTCTGATAAATAAAGCAAAAAAATAAGAGAAGTTGCTCGAAATAATTTAATCTATATCTAGACTTCTATACTTATATTATAAAGTGGAAAGATTTGTATTTATGTATGTATTGGAATAACTCAAAAACTACTTAACCGATTTTAAAATTCTTTCACTGTTAGAAAGGTATTTTTTCTGTGAGTAACATACGCTATATTTTTATTATTTAATTTTACGCGAATGAAGTCGCGAGTATCAGCTAGTAATTAAATAAAAGAAATAAGAAGCTCGATTGATTTCATCTCTATCATACTTCACATAAGGATACAAAATTCAAAATCTTATAGGAATATCGGTATTTTTAAGTTACGTTATGAAAATATTCCATCCCGTGGATGTACACAAATTCAATAAACTTGCCAAAATGAAAACCGGGTCGCGTTCACCGGTTCAATTGAATTATGGGAATTTCCTTTTATATCGCACTCGATGATTCATGTGACTTTATTTCGCGCAATTGATTTATTTAACAGGAAACAATATGTGAATTTAAACAATATAACAAGCGTAGTTGTTTTGTTGCACACGGAAATGTTTAGATAATTATTGCGGTTGTTTTACGACACACATTTACTATGTGGATGTTCTTTTCGTTTCCAACTTGTAAATTCTTATCATATTCAGTAAATTAATATTACCCACATGTTGTTTAAGAAATACGTTTAACTAACTAAAAGTAACTATTCATTTATTTACAACTTTATTGTATAAATATTATAAATATCTCGGAGCAAGTTTGTTCGTTTAACAACAATAAGGAAGTGATTTAATTGTTCATATATTGATCTTATTTATAACCTAAAGCCGCATATTATGTGTGTAACGATCACTTTGTCCGATTCTGTATTTTATGGCCACTTATCTCCTCTTTATACACAGCTATTAATTTCATCTGTTTCGATTTTATGGACGAGGGAGTGGTTAATGCATTCCCCTTCGATAAATTCGCATTCCAAATTGCATTCATAAAGGATATTGCTTTATACAACGTAATATGAAAGATAGAGTTTGGAACTACTTGAAAGCTATATCTTTGAGTGTTTCTAAGTGTTTGTTATGTGTATTTTATTTTAATTATATTTATAACTAGCTGTTTCTCGCGACTTCGTCCACGTGAAATTTAAAAATGTAGCCTATGTTACTCACTGATAACGTAGTTGTTTTGGTGAAAACAATTTTGAAATCGGCCCAGTAGTTTTTACGTGAATCGAATCGACAAAAGTTTTTCTTCTTTATAATATTAGTATAGATTTTACGTGTATATAAAATATGTTTTTACCTTTTGGAAAAGTATATTACCGTTGTCTAAGATTATAGTCTTATAAGGCTATTGTATAATATTGTTGTTTTTTTAAGTATGTCTATGTATTAGTTAATTAATTTTATTTGTATGTTGTTATAGCAACAAAAGACGAGTCGGAGTGCGAGAGCGGTGAAGGTGGGTGCCGCGGCCGGCAGCAGAACGGTGGCGCGCGCGGAAAGCTGCCCTACAACGGGTACTCGGAAGAGTGTCTCGACCGCCTCGAACCCAACGGCAATATACCTCACGATAAGGACTCACATTATGGTCAGTATCTCTTTCACTTTGCTACCATCTATAACGTGTAAATGATTAGAATGCTGATTAGATGATTAATTATCTGTCATTAATGTCATAAATAAAAGGAGATACGGTCCTTGTCATTGAAGCATTCTCTTGTCTTCTCAATACTGGCACAAGTTTATGTGTCACTTCACCATTATTAATCAATAGTTTACTACTGTAAAATTATCTTTGTGGTGGTAGGTGGTGATGGTGTCGCTGGGGTGATGAGTGTTGGTGCAGATTTTAAATGATGCGACCGTTATTCTTCAACCAATTTATTCACACCAAAAACACTTAATCCACAACACAATATATATAATAAAAAGAAGTAGAAGGAGAGTGCAACACGTTATAAGTAGAAGAAGAGAAGAAACACAATAATAATAAGCTGGGATAACAAGAGCGATAATTAACAGTGGTCAGCGCGGGCACAGTTTGAAAGCGACTGTTAATTAACCGCGCGCGCCGCTCGGTCAATGACCCCGGTCAGCTGTGCAGTCGCGAATTTAAATGCACCAATGACAGGTCACAAAAATAGATGCGTTGCACTATATTTCGACCACTCGTCGTGCACCGTGTTTAGATGTGTGAGTGATTGTACGTGTTATGTAAGTGTGTATGTGTGCTGTGTATGAATGTCAAGTGTAACTGTGGAGTGTTTTCGTAAAATGTATCAGGTTCCCTACATCTTTTTTAATAACAAGTAACTTTTGTTCATAAATTAAATTGAAGTTAAGTGTATCGTGAAAATGTTTTCTATTTAATTATTCATTTGATCTGCGTATTTGATCTCTGCTTCCACAAATCTGGCTAACAGACAAAATAAATCTAAAAGAAATTTAACTTTGAAGCGTTTATCCAATCGAAATGATTCTATCCAATCTTAGCTACGTCTGCGATTATCTGGGGCATTGGGATTCAAGAGTGGCCATTAAACCGGCCACATTCGCCTCGCTAAATCTGTTATAGCCTAGCCTAGTTGGTCAGTTTTCGACGTGAGATTTAGTTACGAATGATTTAGATTTCATTTAAATCAAATTCAACTATAATTTAGCCAATCTTATTGATGTTGTGCAATGCGAAATGACATGTATTTTATCGTAATAGCTGGGAACACCACTAGTATTGCAACATTAAGATTTCTAATGTTAGATAAATGTTTATTAAAATAACAAATACTATAACCACAATTGCAAATGTACCTTTTGAATTTGCCTTATCAAATATCACACTTTTATATTACAGTTATAAATAACTAGCTTTCGTCCGCGACTCCGTCCGCATGGAATTAAATAAAGCAAAAGCATATATCCTATTTTTTCTTCCAGACTATGGTCTGCATCTATCCCAAATTACATCCAGTTCCTTACAACCCTTTAGGCTATAAATTCGCACATTTAAATTTTTTGTAAGATTTTATGCTTCTAAAGTCTTGTTTTGAAGCTGATTTCGCTTTTATACTAAGGGTTCATCGTATAGCGCAGTCGCGTGAGTGCATAATTAAGTTATCTCCGCCTCCAGATATAAACAAACCTACGTCTCACGTTCGTAATTAGTTATACGCATGAATATCATGCCGAACAGATGTGTGTGACTTGCAACGTACGTGTGTGACAGGTATTACCTTACGTGTCTGTCTATCAATTCTGTAATATTACAGTTTGCTGTCAAAGTCGGTAATTTAGTTGTTAATTCACGCGTAATTCGTGGTCTATTAACTTTTAAATTTCGCAAAAGTGTTTACTGCTGCTGATTAAGTTTGTGTTTTCATAAACAAGGGTAATGTAATCATTTGTTTGGCTTTTTTTATAGGCGGCTTTATGCCGTACTCTTGTTCCCTCTAAACATATTTTGGGTCAGGGATCGGGTGTATAATTCTTTATTCGTTCAAATGTTAAAACTTAAATTTACAGTATGTCTAAAATCACAGACTATATCACATTGCAAAATATCTAATTCTAATTTTAAACTTTTTTTTATTATGTAGTGTTATTTGTTACATGATGTAAGGACATTTAAGTTTTATTTGTCTACTAACTGATTCCATGCGGCTTCATCCGCGTGAAGTTATAAAAACTTTATTTTATTGTTTACATTTATCAATTACAAATGTCAAAATGACATGACATGATGACAGCCTTGCTTCCTTGATGTTGGCCGCAACTTATGGTCTCTTTCCCACATTAGGATTTTTATCCAAAATATTTACCCCCTAAGTTTAATGGCGTTAAAATATATAACCTAAAGCGTGACGCAAGTGTAGGGCTTTTTATTAAAAGAAAGTATTATTCAAAAATATACTGTAATTGCTGACATCTTAGGCAACAAAGAAGTGTGTGTTTACGCTGTATTATAATAGTATAGATTCCCGGGTTCTTAGACAGAAATAGGAAAATAAAGTGAAACACTTGAAGTACAGTTATAAAAGTGCTTGTTTACTTTGTAAATCAAGTTCATGATCGCTTCACTGGCCTTGCAGTAACTTAGTTTGGTTACATAATGTAAACATAACATTCCTCGAGACGTTTGCTATATTTGGTGAAAGTGTTGACGATGGAAGCGACTTACTTGACATTTAAAAGGTTACGCACGTTACGTATACATTTATTAAAAGTGCTAATATCGGGCTAAAGTATTAATTTAATTACAATGATAAATATATGACGGTTAAATACATAACCTAGAGGTAGACAGGCATTGAAGATTAAAGCATTAACTGTCATACTCAGAGTCGTTTAAGGGTTATAAAGAGTGTCACAATCTTACTAATGTGGATGCGAAAATTTAGATGTATGGACGGATGGAGGTCCGTTAGATTGTAGCTTAGGTGAGGATTTCAATGAAATTTGGCACAGTTGGAATGAAATTTGGATAGCATAGTCTGAAAGAACACATGGTACTCACTATTGTTTATTTTATTCCACGCGGAAGGAGTCGCGGGCGAAAGCTAACATTTTATAATCGTATGTTCATGAATGCATGTGAAGTCATCTAGTTATATTTATGCATAGGCCGTAACTGAAACATTACTCCACGCTCCACCTCTAGAAAGGTGTGCCTTTAAACCACGCAATGAAAAAAGTATATCCATCGTTCAAGTATATCGAAGTTTGATAAAATAAACAGACCGCACTTTTATAGTTTACATCCAAACTTGTGTTTGATAAATGCATTGGCCGTCCAAACATCGGCCGATAGACATGTGGGATTAAATCCGTTTTCCACTAAGAATCTAGCCGAGCGCGACTGCTGTTCCTAAGTAGTTGTGGCCGCGTCTGCTGGAAATTGTATCAGTCCCATTGCGATTAATCGCTTAGAGGAAAAGGGTCTTATAAGACAGT
Source organism: Papilio polytes (assembly GCF_000836215.1). NCBI lineage: Eukaryota > Metazoa > Arthropoda > Insecta > Lepidoptera > Papilionidae > Papilio > Papilio polytes. The sequence continues at coordinate 788,961 of NW_013528137.1, read as the reverse complement.
ACACAGTTTGACATGTGTAAATATACATCCAGATAAATATTTATGAACCAATCGGGACGCGTGCTCGCCCAATTTCAAACGATCGTTTGTTACTTTTTAGTGCAGTCAACGTTTTGATGGTTTTAGTTTATAGTCTCGGAAAGTTTGGGATAGTAAAGTTACTGATGCATCACACAAATTGAACAGCAATTGAATACTTCGTTTGCAAACCGAATCAAAATTCTTTGCCATTAAAATATATAAGGAACCTTTGCTGAATTTAAAATACACAATAATTGATAGTTAAATTAAATGAGTAAAGAGTTTTACGACCGAAAACCAAATTAAATTTGTAATGTCGTTTTAAATGATAAGACCACAATTAAACTCTAAATTGTAAGCTATGCTTATAGCAGAGTTTTCAAGTTACGTTTCAGTATACAACCGTTAGTAGCGTATTTCGAAACAGATGTTTATATTTGTATAGATATTTCTTTCACAAAAATGTTAGTCATCTTATTTACATTTCCTATGTTTTTATAAACATTTGTGAGTAACTCTTGTAGGTTAAGAATGTAAACAAGTTTTGTTAGTACCGGGGGGAATCTTGAACACTGAATAAATAAACAAAGAATATTGGGTCGTATTTATCTTTAGTTGGACAGCGCTTTACATACGAACCAGCCTTTGGGAGCACTCTTCACATGTTTACGGGGCTCTATTCGCCTCACCTTTATTTAATACTACACTAAGTTTTACTAAAACTTGTATAAGTAATGTAACCAAGTTGGGATCGTAGCAGGCAATAAAGTTAGTGTTTTCCTATATAATGTGGATTACTTATTTTGTAAGGAAGGTTTTATGGCTTTAAATACTTATGATGACATGAATTTAAACGTAAGCAAATTTACAAGATGATCTTTTTACAAGCCTAGTTAGTTGTGAGTGTGGAAGGATGCACCGGTAGAGGTAGCCTTAGAAAGAGATGGATGGATTCCGTGAAAGGTGGCATCATCAAGAAGGGAGTGATAACTGAGATGACGTATGATAAAGTTATCTGAAGGACAAAAATCTATTACGCCAACCCTACGGGAGTAGGATAAGGAGAAAGATGATGATGATCTAAGTACAATGTCATTATTACGCACTTATTATGAACTTGTTATATAACAATTTAAAACACAATGTATCGGTGACTTACAAAGCATGATGTAATAATGCACTTATTGTAACTGGATTATCTTACGCTATAACAAGTCTTCCGTGAAGAGACTTTACAACATATTGTTATCTCTGTTATTTCAAAGGGAAATGAGCGGGATGTTAAATAATGTTATTGTATTGGCAATGAAAACTTAATTACTTGAATAACGATAAAGTAGTAAGCGAAATTTCTTCGTTTTTCAATATGACAAAACCATCAATATTTTATGCTCTATGTTATTTTTTTATACAGAACGTTGCCGATAAAAGCCCCTTTGATAAATAAACTATGACGTGCCCTTTTAACAATTTATTGATTGGTCTGCGGCGTAAAATTCAGCTCGTGAAAATGTAATAGGCGTACCGTTACTCTTGTTTGAGATAAATTTTATTTCATGTCGTCATTGGAAATTTTGTTATTGCCCACAATTTAGAAAGAGTTTTATTAGAAACCATTGTTATCCCCCATTGTCGATAGTCACAAATGTAAACACAGGTTTTTTAACGATTAGAATTGTACTTTGTTCAAAGCCAGAACCATAAAATGCTGTTTGTGTTTTTAAAATAAATTTTGCACTTTAAATTTAGATAACGTTTTATACTTTTAAGCCTTTTCACATTATGTCACTATAGGTGGACAGTAGCAGTCAAGACCAGCACTGGCATACAACTGGCTTAATATATAAGATAACTAGCACTAATAATCCAAAGATATCCGTGCTGGGACAGTGTAATTCTACTGTACTGGTATCATATTAGTCAGGCATTATACTACAAATTAAAAGTTCGCTGTTATGTTGTAACTCAATAAAGTTTCATTTAAATATTGCAGTGAGAACAAAAATGTTTAAAAGTTCTGTAAACCGACAGAAACCGCTAAATGTTGTATGAAAAGCGTTTTCTGTCCATTTTAATTACGGGCACGTCGGGGTGTGGGTCTGCGAGCGAGGTGGGGCATTAACATGGGTTAAAAGGCTCAATAAAAATATCCGTTGAGGGTTATGAAAATGACATGTAGGATTATAAAATAGCTTAAGGCTTGTGGAATGATGTTTTTTATTCGTTTCGATATTTTTTTTTAAACGAAACGTTACTCTCGTTTTGTTATATTTAAGTTTTGATATAAAACAATTTTCAGATATATCAAAACTCAAAATCTACATATTGTATACATTTATCTTATACAGTTAAAACATTTAAAGTGGTATGAATGTGTTTGAACGTTCTCTGTGAGGTTGGAATTATTCAGCGGGTGTCGAGACACGGCAGCGGCGGCGAGCACTAAACTAGTTATTTCGCAAAGCTACGAATTTTAACATGATGCTTGTTTTCTCACTATGAGATCGGTTAACGAGCTTTGTGGCGCTGATCTTGTTAATAAAGGCATCTACACACGAACTTGTACGATGTTAAATAAAAATACATTTTGAAAACATCAATTAAATGCGGTTAAAATTATTCAATACCAACCGTCTCCGTGAAATTAAAAATTAATAAAAAATATACCTTATGTTACTCACAGATATATAAACTTTCTAACGATGAGAGATTTTTAAAATCGTCCCAATAGTTTTTTGTTATTTCACTATATACAAAAATACAAACCTTTTCTTTTATATACTAGTATAGATAAAGATTTAGTCGTAGTTTCTTTATCAGTTTCATGAATTCAGTGTTGACTCTGTTTGTTTCCCTGAACTCTGTTGTGCTTAGTACAGTCCTGAATATTTTCGCAACATAATTTTTGACTCGATTACTAAGTAATGTTTTTACATGATTATCCCAGCTCCAGGCCGGGCAGGGTTGGCCGCTCCCGGCTCGCCCCGTGACCTACTTGCCCGCACGCGAACCTGCCACATTCAATTTGTTTCCGGCTAATAAATTAAAGATGCCACCTCATGTTTGGGCCATATTCGGCAGTCATTTTTGGACTTGTTTTATATTTTGTTATTTATTATCCTCCGTTTAATGCTTAAATCCGTACAAAACTGTTGCCAATCCCCACATCCTCTCTGGAGAAACTGAGATAGCAAGTTTTGTCAATTCTTTTTTTCTATATCTTTTTTTAATCTATATATGTGTTTGAGTCGCATAAAGAATTAAGGTAAAATTTAAGTCCATGTTTCGTTACCTCTAAGTCATAAACCGTTTACATTCGTATAGCATAAAGGTACGTGTACAGACGTTTTAAGTTACGCTTTGAAAAAAAAATATTTCTTTTGAACGCGACGTCTTTTGGACGCTTCCCTTTTCTTTTGTATTAATTTGCTTGGAGGTCGTTTGCGGGAAATTATGTCGGGATTTTCGGCGCCTTTAGTAGGGGAAGCTGTTATTTAATGTTTTATTGTTTCGGTTTTTTATTTAAGGTTGTTTGATGTTATAATAGAATCCGTCGAAATAAAAATTTTTTAATTATCAAAAACTTTTCAATTGGCCCAATCCGCTGTGGCAGAGCCATAAACAAGAAATAGAATAGAAAACTTTTCAAAAATCAGAGTTGTTGAGGGAATAGTAAAAAAAAAGTAATAGATTATTTGATTTGCCAATATGAGAAGTTAATTGATGACGGCAACCATCATTAACCATATCTAGTTACTAAAAAAATGACGCACTCAGAATTCTTTATTAATCCCTTGAGTAGTCTCTTAGTGTATTTTTTTTTTACACTAAATCAACATTTATTTGATTTATTTTTTTCATTATTTTCATTTTCATGTTTCTTCTGTATGTTATAGGTTATAGTACTTTTGATATCGTTTTTTTTAATCATAGCTAATTTGTTTTAGAGTGGAGCGGTGGCGGTAACGGCGAGTACCGAGTGCGGCGACAGTTATCCGTGTCGTCGGACTCAAAGCTGTTAGACGAAGGTGCGCGGGAGGAGGCGCGGGTCGTGATGCGGCCGAAGCGCCCGCCCAGGCCCAAGTCAGAGGCCTTTCTGGGCCCGCACGAACACAACAGACGCACCAAGCGGTTTAGTGCCTTTGGGGTTAGTAAAATATGTACTAATGATATTCTTGATTTTAGTAAATGCATCTTAACTGTAAGAATATATCTATCTTCGAAGGCTAACAATTAATATGATTAATTACAATCATTACTTATTACTTTTCCTGTATTCAAATTATTTCCGACGTTTAATTTAATATTTTTGGTGTGGTTTAATTTAATATTTTTGGTGGTGGTTTTGGTTTGTAAATGGTGAATGCTCTACGATTTCCTTTTGTCATCATTCGACATTAACTGCATCCTGAGCAGATCTTTTTAATCAAATTGATGCGGCTCCGCTCTCTGGAGGCCGAGGCTTTGAGGTTTAAACGATTATTGAAATTAAACGACGGTACTTTGCCTCCTTTTTATTAAAAAAATATAAAAGTACTGAGTGTAAAAACAGCTAAAAAGGTTGTTTTCGTAAAGTAGGGTGGGATTTGGAGAAAAATTACTTTAATTAATTGTGTTCTGTGTGTGTGTGAATTATTTTCAAATGTTACATAGTAGAAATAAGGTATACAACATAATACAGATTATTATAAACTATGATAAACAATAAATATGTCAAGATTATCTTAATATCCGCATAATGTTTATTATCTAAAGAATTACAAGCTAATAAAACTATTAACATACGTATAACATAATCTGCATTCTAGAATTAATGCGGTAACTAAATTTATAAAGAGATCTCGAGTGTTGCTATTTTAATGTCTCATTCTCAGTACTAAAAACGATTAACGTTGAAGTCGCAATATGAAGACGCTGAAACAAGCTCTTGTTCTTAGGTACAACTTTAGTTGGAACAGACGGAATTATCGTATGTTGTATATGACAGTATAAGCTGTTTTAACGACCCAGTGTGACACCCGAGAGTAATTTATATCATGTTCCGCGTTGCAACTTTCCGCATATCGTAACCGTGGAGCTACACTTCTGTACTTGTTTTTTGTCTCTTTCATTTTGTTTAATCAAACTGAGACTGCAATATGCAAGTAGGATTGTATAGTGCGAGATTCAAAGAGGACTTTTTAATAACTCGTGGGAACTTGTGCAGTTTTTGTCCCGTGTTAACATGACACAAGAATGTGATAATTGTGATTACTGCAGTTGGTAATTGTCAATATTACGTTCCATAACTAATTAGAGAATTTTAAATGACAGGATTGTGTCTTTTTATTTCTATTTCTCTGATAGGCATTTAGTTTTAAAACTGTATTTTATTTGTATAACGATTGTTTAAAGATTACCAATTTTTTTTTTACAATAATTAACTGAACAAACAGTATTTTTCATGATTATTTTCTGTTTATTTGCAATGTTTTGATAATTATACACCTTACTAGAATATTATAAATGTGAAAGTTTGTTTTGTTAAAGTTTGTATTCTATACATAAGATGTACAGGATAATCTTGAAAAAGGGATTTTTTTTTAATTCTACGCGGACGGAGTCGCGGGCGAAAGGTAGTGTTTCTGTATTACCTCTTAGCTTTTCACGCGAGCGAATATAACAGTACCTGTCATATTCTGTGTGAACAATTAATCACGTGTGCTCAGTAGAAATCCTGTGCGGCGCCTCTGAACGCCTGGTACCTCCACAGAGCGAAGAGCATTAGACAAGACAAATATTTACACGTCCGCGACTGCGAGAAGAAAGCAAAACTGTGTACTAGGAGCCCATAAGTGGTGATACTTCACTAGAGTAATCGTTATAAACAACCGCGATGTTGTTTTGTTTCTTTTCTTTGTAACAGACAGTGTTTGCTTTTCTTTGTCTCATTTTTGAAAACCCTATCAGTTTGCGTTTTTAATTTTTTTTTACTGTTACGATTATTTAACCTCGATTATATTTAGTAATCTGTGTAATTTAATGTTAATAACTGGATTTCTCTTTATCGCTTGAATTCACTTTTTGTTTGTTTTCGTGTTGTTAATTATTAGATAAATAATTGGTTTGGTTATGATTGCATTAGAATTCATGCAAAAACATGAGTGAATTTTAAAAATTTAAGGACCTGTCCCACAATTCATGTAAATTGTCAGATAAGGATCCAACGTATAAAGTATGTGATGTAAATATCGGATTTTGGTACTCTGTCTGACAGTGACGTCATTTTAAAGCTATCTGAGTCTTTATCAGCCAGTGGTGGGACAGGCCCTATAACGTATAAATAAACTACGTGTCATAAGTACAAGTTATTACAACTCCAAATATAAGCCAACATGACACCATTAAGATTACTTTAACATAAGTGGATTAACAGAAAGTGTCAATAGTGTAATTTAGATATGGAATATTGTTAACTACCGTCAGCCCTCCATAGCAATGCATAAATCAATAATATCAATTTAGCTAAAACGCCTCTAGTAGAGTCTAAGTGCTAGTATCATAAATTAAGATTAGCGAAGCGTGGCTGTACACTTTTGGACATGATAAATGGGTCGTTTTCTTTGTCAACAGGGTGATTCTCCGTTCGGTAAATCCGAAGCATATATGAAATTGGAGCAGCTCGGTGAGGGTTCCTACGCAACAGTCTACAAGGGTTATAGCAAGTATGTTACGTTTTTTTGGCATACACTGGTTTTTAATTTAATTTGCGTACTGTATCTACTTAGCGTCGGTTTCAATCGTCGAAAAATTTCATTGTTTCATATAATGTTAAACGTGCATTAATGCCATTTTGGACTTGTGAACAATTATGTCAGTGAAAATGAAGTGAACAAAAGCATAAAGCTTTCATCCGAAAGCTCGAACGACGTAAATCACATGCATAAACAACGGACAAGTTGTTTCTTTAAAACTTACATTAAAAGTCTTTGAGATGAGAAATATAATTGAAAAAGCTTTTAAGCGTGAAACACGCGTGAAATCAGATTTACTTTGTAGCGAAAGATCGTGAGTACGTAGACGTGAGTTTTGCATAGTAGACTATTGCAAAATGTTTGTTGTAAAAGGAGGTCTGAGCGATCGCAGTGCAGCCGATGCATCTAGAAACGTCGAGAGCTTGCGATGGTAAAAGCTGCCCGCGACTATTAAAGCGAAAACTGCGACAAGCTTTGTATATGTACAAGAAAATTTAAAATAGATACAACGAAATTATTCTTGTCTAGTCAAATGTAATGATAAAATCATTAAACTATGGTATTATTGGAGGGAAATTAGCGAATCCTTGAATAGATATACCACAATATATCTCCTTAGTTTTTTAGTTTTTGTATTTTTCGTAGGATCCAAGATTTTATTTAGGGACTTGATATATTTTTACCACAAATGTGGAATCAAAAATCTTTGTATAGTTTTAAAAATGATACAACTGTAATAAAGAAATAGTGTTTGGAATAATCTGCGGTCGTTTATCATACGTTAGCAGGGGTGCCGCGAAAAACGTATCTAAGAATAACTCACATCTATTCAAGTCAAAGGCGAATTTAATATGCTGTCATTCGCCACAAAGCCGCTCCACAAACTTCAACATGGCTATGAATACGAGAATTTGGTTAGTAGAACGGCCTCATTAACACTCAGCGGAGGCAATTCCCGGTTCGGGCTATGAATTCTCTAAATTCTATTATCTCGCCCCCTTTCCTTTACACTCGTTGAGTTAGACGTCAAGCGCTTCCCGTGTTAGGCTTAACTCGAACTCTCAATTATTTAGTAAATGCTTTGTCAGTAAATCCGTAGTAAAGAGATCACAAAATGTATTTTAAACATGAAATACGTAAGTTTCTTTACAAAATAATCTTCACTAAGTCGAGTAAAATCCACAGTAATCGCTTGTAAATACTTGTAATTGAGTGATTAACGCTTTACCAACTTTATACGATTAAAGGAAAGTTAGTGAACTGTTTGCGTCGAACCTTTACGAGCTTCGATTAGGAACTTTTATCATAGTGTTGGCGCGAAATGTTTATTAATTACTCGATTTAACTTCAATCACTTTACCTTTATGATATCGAAATCTATTTACAATTAAGTTTTTATTTTAATGATTGAAATGGTAAGGTCGACAAATATCGTGAATAACACTTGGCTTTTGTTTAGATCAAAACATAGAAACTTTTCTTTTTATTTGTAGAAGTTTTTCAAGTATAACATGTTGGTACAAGACAATATTTCTAAGACTGGACCACAAACTAACGCAAGCATACCAGTAGTGTACAATTAGTTCTTAGTGCTTGAGTGTATTAGGCTAATTGAATTATTGTTTCCAGTTTAACGCAACAGGTTGTGGCGCTAAAGGAGATAAGACTGCAAGAGGATGAAGGTGCGCCGTTCACCGCCATCCGCGAGGCCTCGCTCCTGAAAGAACTGAAGCACGCGAATATCGTCACGTTACACGATATTGTGCATACGAGAGAAACACTCACATTTGTCTTCGAGTTTGTGGTGAGTTTACATTTTGTAGTAATCTGGATAACACACAAATGTGTTGCTGATAACGAAAATCTCACTTAAAATTTATTAGTCTGTCTCTGTATCCGCAAGCCGCGTTTGTTCCAGTTAATCCCCGAAACGGCTGGGCCAAGTTTCGCCCGGACTTTCACTGAAGGGTAGCTGACATAGACGGGCGTATTATAGGCTACTTTTTATCTTAATATTTCGTGGACGAAGTCGCGGGCAACAACTAGTCAATAATAAAAACGATTAGAATTGTTTTTCTCTGCTTTTGTTTTTCATTTTTAAATAAGCAATTTTGTATAGATTTATAAACACTTTTGTGAATTGTTGAAATCTTTATTTTCGGTAGTTACGTTAACTAGAATGTATACAAAATTGAACCCTATCGTGTACTACATTAGAGTGATTGTATTGTGCAGGACACGGACCTATCCCAGTACATGGAGAGGCACCCCGGCGGCCTCAACCATCACAACGTGAAACTGTTCATGTTCCAGTTGCTTCGAGGACTCTCATACTGTCATAGAAGACGAATATTACATAGGTGAGGAAACACAAACTGCTTTCTAGTATTATTTTAATACACTCAAGAGCATTGAATCCGGGTCACTTAAAATATTTAATAAACTGAAAATGCCTTCTTAATGTAATAAACAGCGTTTTAAAGACATTATTATATCCCTTAAATTAAAATAATAGTATTTATAAAATGGTACGTTTTATTGGTTTAAAATGACATAAATAAAAACTGGTTATCTGGCCTTAATGCGAAAATAAAATAGTGACATTTTTATACAATGTGTTTTTTTTTAATTTTTTTTTAAATTCCAATTTGTTTGTGTTGCCTTCTCGTGTTTCTATTACTGTATGAGGTTTAGTATACCACCAAATTTTTTGTACGATTTTCGTTGATAATCTGCCATTTCTCTGAAAAGAGAAACCAAGATGTATTAATACTTTAATTCAAAGAGTATTTATTTGTCTATTAGACACCGTTCCTTTTCTTAAGCTAGCATCCTTAGTTTACAATATTTATATTTTTTTTGTTTCAATTGACCCGGATTCAATGCTCTTAAGTGTATTTAGCTCATAGTATAATTTTATAATACGAGAAAATAATCTGTCAGTCCTTGTGTAATTTCGTGTAACTAACTTTGTTTTGTAACAGGGACGTCAAACCGCAGAACCTCCTAATAAGCTCTCACGGTGAACTGAAGTTGGCAGACTTTGGGCTCGCGCGCGCCAAGTCCGTGCCCAGCCATACGTACTCGCACGAAGTTGTTACACTCTGGTATAGACCGCCAGGTAAGATACTACCACTTTATGTCGCTCTCAGAAACATTAAGCAGACCCTTAGCAACAGACTTAGGTGACTGTTACATTTTATAATAATTTGACATGATTTTTATGACTACGACTTTATGACTGTAAGATTTTTATTAATACTAGCTTTCGCCCGCGATTACGTCCGTGTGGAATCAAAAACAAAAGTGTATAGCCTCTGTGTTCTTCCAGACTGTCTATGCCACATTTCATCTAAATCCGTAAAGACGTTTAAGGTACAAACTCTATTAAACATCCATCCATCTAAACTTGTGTATTTATAATATTAGTAAGATTACCGGATATACATTTAGTTTTGTTTATAGGAGGTTGAAAAAACGAAAATTCAACTATTAGTTCAACCTTACGCTTATAATTAGCAAATAATCAGTCTTGAATATTTGCTTTATCATAAATGAAATATTTTACTTTGCAAATTTTTCGCATTTCAAAATAAAATCTTGAAACGCTCGTTGAATATAAACGTTATCTATCTTGATTTATCTCAAAGCGATCGGTAAACTGTAAATAATGTTTGCCGGCGATCAATGATAACTTACGACTACAAGTCGCTGACACTTAGAGCGATCGCTTCCAAGAAAAATCGTTCACTCTTATGCATTTTTTAATAAATTTATCTTACTTTTTCGTTTAAACTCTAGAAGAGTAAAATTCAAACAAAACAACTATAAAGTCTCAAAGATAAAACTTGATGTAAACATGATTCATTTAATTATTTTAGAGGAGGGAATCTGTAGTGGAATTTTATAGTGGATTAAATAATTGAATATAATTAATAATAAATAATAGTTAAATAATTAAATCTAACTTTTATTACTTTTCTTTTCAGGAGTAAAAAATCTTACACCATTAGAAAGATAATTTATCTATAAGCAACATAGGCTTGTTAAACATAACAGCCTATGCCCGTGAAATTAAAAAAGTAATTTTTTTTTTTAATTTCACGGGGTCATAGACATATTTTCATTTAAACTCCAAGAAATGAATATGTAAATGTGTGTATGCAGACGTGCTGCTGGGCAGCACGGAGTACTCGACGTCGCTGGACATGTGGGGCGTGGGCTGCATCTTCGTGGAGATGCTGTGCGGCGTGCCCACCTTCCCCGGCGTCCGCGACACGCACGACCAGCTCGAGAAAATATTCAAGGTATATACT
>NW_013528137.1:753398-776802 GCF_000836215.1 Papilio polytes | reverse complement strand
CATAACGTAAAAACAAACAAAACCCTTGTCAGATCGATGAAAAGGAAATTAGGCATTGAATCATTAACTCACTTGATGACAATTGAATTCCCTTGTAATGTTATCTATTTCCGTTGTGGAATAATGAATGTTTTGTTGCAGAGGTGTCTATCTTCACAGTGGAGGGCGTGTGCCTGCACCCGGAGACGCGGCACGTGGCCATCAAGTGAGCCCCCACCACGCCCTTTAGTTGAATCTGTTACTCTTGTTCCTTTGTACGTACACGGCGCCCAGCACTCGCGGCGCGCCCGCAGTACACGTGTACCGACACTAGTACATGTGTACTGACACTAGTGCAAGTGTACCGACTCGAGTGTATGTGTACGATGCCGAGTATATGCAACGGTTTGAGTATGGAGCCAAGTGCACGCGTACGGAGCTGAGTGCATGTGTACTCAATCGAGTGCGTGTGTACGGAGCCGAGTACATGTGTACAAATCGAGTGCACGTGTACGGAGTCGAGTGCGTGTGTACTAGGGCGAGTGCGACGCTCGGCGGACCTTATTAGTTAGTACGTTTTAATTCCTATAGTTTTAATGGGGACAGTCGAAAACCGTTTGGTACGTTTCGGTGGACCAAATTTCGTGATAGTACCATCGCGTAGTGTAAATGTACGGGCATCGAATGCCCTCGGTCTTCAGTTGAACGTCATTCAGTTTGTCCATCCGTCGACTGCTTTCGACTTTAATATTATATTAGCGCTTGTTAAGCTTCTAACGTAATATCCATCCATATAATTCAATTATTCTATGGTGACAAGGTAACTGATAGGTGTGTACGATTTTTATGTATAAATATATATATGAACAGAGCAGTGTGCCATGTATATCTAATTGAAGAGAACGATGTTATTTTAAAAGATTTTTATGCTGGATATATGCTCATAATTTGGTAAAAATTAATATTTTTATTTATATTAAGGGTTTAAAGTCTGTGAAGGTATCTGTGACGTCACCGCGTGTTTCGTTCCTTATGTCGGCTATTTCTCGTGGCTAATATGAGCGGAGTTTTCAAATATAAATCTTATGCACACATTCCTTCCACGGTGCTCAAAATTACGGCATATTTTCTGAATGTTTCTTTTATGCACAGCTTGCAACTCACCAATATTGCAGTTTTGTTTTGTAAAGCGAGTGCGATCGCCAGTGATAGGATGAGAATTGATTACGTCGTGTCAAAATTACCGTGAGATCTCAAATCGATGTGTGGGACCGTCCTACTGTATTATACTTGATTAGGGAATTCGATGAATTTTAAGTAAACTTTACTAAAATTAATACCGTTTGTATAAATAGTGTCAGATAGATGACGTTTGACAATTAGAAGCAGATTTACGCAGTACTTGGTGGAGAATTTTCACAAGGCTTAATAGTGAAACGCATTTTCAATTGTCTGAACAAACTTGAACTCCAAATTCATTGAACATTTAAAATTCGTTTTAATATTCGGCCGATAGTGAATCTACACTAAAGGGCTCTAAACTGCCCAATTAACGACTCTGAGCAATAATATAATTAAGTTTATCATTTATGCAGTGATGTCTAAAGTTTTCTATCTGACTTTATTTGTATGGAAAAAGGGTAGTGTAGGGAGAAGTTAGGTTCCGTCTAGTAAAGACTAGTAAATTTACCAGTTTAGTGAAAATTTTAGTGGTCCCTCACGTAAGTTTATGCATTAGACCAGCGCATTGCCAACTTGAGAATTATCTCTTGTAATAGTAAATACCCCTTTATTTATAAAATAAGAAATAACTAATAAACATGACAACACCAATTTGTGCCAATGAAATTTTTTTCTGAATAATAGAAAAATTAATAAACAATTTAGTGACTATATCAATTATATTTTTTAATCACATAAATGTATTAGTAATTTTATTTTAATATGAAGTTAAATATAACAATAGGCAAATTTAGTTTAGTTTGCTTTTTTATCTAGTCTAATCAGAATTTGGTAAAAGCGCCAATTTTGTCAATGAAATAACAACTTGAGAGATTGAAAGAACAGATTGTTACAGGTTTTAATAGTGTTTTTTATTCATGAAATAATTCGACACTGCCATTGAAAGAACTTATCGTTAGGAATGTATCGAGTTGACAGTGTGCCTGGAAACGATCTAGAAAATGTAGTTCTCCTAGCGTAGTAGCGTATACAGAGCTTTAGAGACATTTACATGGAGTTGGGGGGCTTAGGCGCAGAGGGTATTAAACCGCAACAATGCGAAAATAATATAATTTCATTTTTTAATGCAACAAATTAATTTGATTAGTTTCGGCATAGGATAAATTTATTGTTCTTGGTAGTTCTTAAAATGCAATAGCAAAATTTTATTAAATTCTTCTTGTTTATTTGAAAACGGTGCATTTTTATATGTTATTCAAGCCTCTCACTCCAATAATGTAGTTAAATTGTAATTCGGTTCCAAACACCAAATTAGTATGTAAAAAATTATAACCGTGTGTTTCCATTGGCGAGATATTTCAATTTGTTGTCTCTCGCATTCTCTCCTTAAGACATGAGATAACGATGTTTTTGTATAGATGTCTCGCTAATGGAAACTCAGGTTAATTCCGAATCGCAATACTTTAGGTGTATGATTTGTTGATTATGATAAGTATAAAATGGAGAGAAAGAAGTTAATTCACCCGTTGAGTGAGGCACTGAGTTAAACTTGTACATTGCTAGGTATTTACTTATGTGGAGCATTTATGTAGTACATTGTAGTAAACGAATGTTAAGATATAAATATATAGATATTTCCAAACTGTAATGAAAATAATAACCTAGAAATTGTACGCTACTGTACAATTTCAGTGCATGTTTTCTTCCTGCAAAATTTCAAACAAGATCGTGCTGTCTATGTATTTATATCTTTGACAACTTGCATTTTTTTGTATAGCAAGAAACTGTATGGAAATTCGTTGTGAGGGATATATGTAAATAGGTATGAATTATTGATTTCTTTTATCGCCTTCAGTTGTACAAGTTGATATTTGTATCTCCGGTGTGCTTGAACAGCGATTGTCGAACTGTGCGACTGTCAATGTCAACACAAATGTCAAATGTGACAGTTGACAGCTGTCAGTGTTGCTATTACACGGAGGCGTATGTGAGATTGTTTTTTGTATTTTATTGTACTATCTTATGTTCTATTAACCTGATTATATGTTTTTTGTATCACGAAATTGTTCTGCCGCTGATTTTAGTTATTATTTTTTTATAATCACACAATACGATAAACGATGTGCTTTTTTATTCATTTAAAATAAATGTAAATACGATATTTGAACTGATAATAATAAAAAAAATATTTCATAAATGAATCTTGTGTTTATTTTACAACCACCACGTATTTCCAAAAAAACTACCTAGTCTTTTCGCATTTTTCAAGGTTCACAAGCAATACAGGTAACATGTTCAGTAAGTAAATAGGTGCAGTCGACTGCAGACCGTGAATAATGAAAGTGAAGTTGGCCGTGACATGATGACACGATGAACTTTTTGACACGGCACGAGCAAGGCGCTAATCGATAACTGACAAGAGCTTTAACTTGCACTGTCTTAAACTTTAAAACTCTTTAATCAACTGGTAGAAAAGTTTAACTTGAATAAATATGTTCCATTGTATAAAGCCCGCTACAGACGCAGAGTTCTGACAGATTTAATTAAGTCACTGATCAGTTTAAAACGTGCGTGTGTCGGCAAAACTAACTGAATAGTTGAACTGTCTATAATATAGTAACAAGCTAACAAAGTTGAAATTATTTATCCATTAAAAAAATACAAGTAAATATCTTCAATTATGCTGATAAAAAGATGGAAAGGGGATAGGAGGAAGAATTCGTCGTTTAGTAAATTTATTCAGGCCAAGATTTTTCATTATGAAGTAAAGTTTATTTTGATAAACCGCTTTTCGTTACGAAAAGCTTTAAAAGTACACTCCACAAAGCTTAGTAAGGTCTTAAAAATTCTTACATGTGTAAAATTGAGGCCGGAAAAAACATTTTAATCTTCTTAGCGAGGGTAAGGGTACTTGTGGGGAGAGATTTGAAGTAAATCTGACAGAACTTAGAAAGAATTTTTTTTAACATCTAGTAAACGTTTACATGGTTAAGAATTTAATCCGGTAAAGTTAAGTTATATTTTCATTATTTGTGGCTAAGTAATTTTCTAATTAAATTTGGTAAATTCATTTTTTTTACTTGTACGACCCTCTCGTACTTTGAAACCTCGATAGTGGCCATAACTCTGTGGACATCGATGTGGTAGTTCTTTATTCATTAACTAGCTGTTGCCCGCGACTCCGTCCGCTTGGAATAAAAAAAAACAAAACTAAGTAGCCTAGGTGTTCTTCCAGACTATCCTCTACATCCATACCAAATTTCATCGAAATCCGTTCAGCCGTTTAGGCTACAAACTCTAACAAACATCCATCCATCCCTCTAAACTATCGCATTTATAATATTAGTATGAAGTATATAGATAGTATGATTTATTTACAAGTATTTACAGTCCAAAGTTTTAGATTTGTGGACAGGATTTTATTACAATTTTATTTGACTTAAACTTATTTACAATACATACTTGTATTCCTGCATATTTATGCATAAATATAGAAGGTTACAGAAGGGCGTAGAATGTCAGCGCTATTACTGAGCCGACGTAAGCACTCAATGCATTAGTCGGTCTAGTTAATTAGGTTTATAGCTCGGCTAGACATGTACCTATGAAATCGCAAGGGAGAGGGGAATCAAAAAGGCGTAAAGTTTTCGAACTACGAAGTCATATGCGTCATAATTCAATTTTAAAAACATCAATATCTCTTGGTTTAAAAACAAACAAATGTTATTCTGTATATCTTACAGGTTACGAATTACTTAATTAAGTTATGATTTAAGTAAAAAAGTTTTGTGTAGTTTCAAATTTGTTGTGAACAACAAAATTACATTCTTATACATATTTATACAAACGCTAGCTTTCGCCCGCGACCTCTTCTGCGTTGAATTAAAAATAAGCAAATGAAGTAGCCTATCTGTTCTTCAGACTATCCACTACATATGAGCCAAATTTAATCGAGATACGTTCAGCCGTTTAGGCTAATAATTGTAACAAACATCTATCCATCCATCTGACCATCCAAACTTTCTCTCCTGTAAAAATAGTAAAATAGCAAACATTATTAATAATCTATGATATAAATGATGCGTAGCACTAAGTTGTTCCACCTTAATTGAAAGTAATGACCGCTATTATCTTTTTTATTTGATTATTTTAGAAACTTCAACCAAGACATACAATACGTCAGTACCTTGTAATATAATTAAAGTCGTCTACTCTTTGCGCGGAGCAGTACGGTGCAGTTTTATTAATGCCTAGTCATTATCGTCCTCTGAGAGGCTCGCAA
The DNA here is from genome assembly GCF_000836215.1 of Papilio polytes. Classification (NCBI taxonomy): domain Eukaryota; kingdom Metazoa; phylum Arthropoda; class Insecta; order Lepidoptera; family Papilionidae; genus Papilio; species Papilio polytes. The sequence goes on along the minus strand of NW_013528137.1, from coordinate 771,359 downwards.
TTTGTCGTTGTATCAAGACGCCAGTTGAATAATCTGAGCTACACCACCCTCCGTTTGTACTTAAGCTCCACGGAAATAATTAAATTGTCTCTCATTTAAAAGATCGCCTTTCTGCTTTTTATTGTCACATTAACTACTTAATGTATAAATAGCTTATGCAATTTTTAATATCTTTAGAATATTAACATCAATAAAATATAATTATATCCTAACGAATTCCGATTTTATTAAAATCCGTACGAAAACCTCTTCAATTTGACGTTATAACCTAAAGAAACATTATGTAGAGTGAGGTTTCATAAATTGTAGTGATAATCTACTCAAGTTAACGTATTAATTACTTTGTTTTCGATATAACAAACAAGTGATATTCGCAATATCAGAATGGGTGTAATATTATTGACTTTGTGAAGAGGTCTCGAATCTCGCCGTGGAAGTTATAATTGCTGGCAGACTTACCGGCGCCAGTCGGTTCCAAACCATTTGTGCTCTTAGTTCGTAGATAGTGAGCGATTGTTACGACACAGTTTTAGTGCTTACGCAGTTTAGGACTTCTTATTTTATTTATTCCTCATAACAAATTAATATAGACTTAAAATCATGTCCATCAAAACACACTGTCCAATTTAAAATGTTTTTATCTCTCGTTTTTTCTATTAGAAAATTGACGGACACAATCTACAATATCTGTCTTCATAACTTTATAAAGTTAGTTATTTTTTTTGTTTGGTATGATATTTATTTTACGTTAACATTCGCATATTTCTGTACGTTACATGAAAGGGATTAAATAATTCCCGATCGGAAAATAAATGTCTAGTCGAGCATTAGACAAGTTAACACTATGTACGTCTGGACAGGATATGAACCGTGCTGCAGGGCAGTGCTTACGGCTCGCCGACTAGTCGTTTAATTTTGTGATTGGAAAGTCTAGCGTAGTTCTTGATATTCTATTTTTCTATTTTTCTCATACTAAAACTACTTTCAGGACCAACAAGTCTCCTAAAGTTAATGTTAATTTAGTTTGAGACGTTAGTTTTTATTTTGTAATTATTAAAAGTTTGCATTTAAAAGTATTGATGTACATTTGTTACGCAATATGCACCAAAACCCGGCCTGTATTCCTACCCGCACCTTGACCGATATTTGTTTTACATTTGGCGGGTAGCCAGAAAACCTTTGTACTCGAATTTACGGCTCCCTGATTTTGGGCGACTGCCGGCTTTGTTGTCGCATTTCATCGTCCATTTCCCAAGACACTGCTGCCTCTATCACTTTCCATCTTGCAAATGACAGCTTTTGCAATTAGAAAAGACAATGTTTTCTTTTGTTCCAATTTTACAGTAGAACTAAGATTTATTTTCTGCAATCGATGTTAAAAAACAAACCTAAATTGTCAAAAGTAAACTAGTTAATATTTATTTATATAACAATTTGTCTTCTTAACATATTGTTACGTTACTAAAACTAATTCCTCTCCAAGAAATACATCTAAATAATGCGGTAGGCGTCACGCGGCGCGGACGTTGATGTATTACTTCCTATGAGGGGCTTATTGACTCGCCACTGCTGTATCTGTTATGTACAGGACAACGTTGGTTAAAAACAAAGGCTTAATATAGTAACAAATACAGTTGGGCAATGAAACAGGTTTTACATGCTACGAAAGTGCTAAGCTACGAGTTTAAAAAATTTGTAGGTAAATGAATACAATACATTCGGAATTAAAATACAAGTAACTTTTGCTTTTATCTCTTTTCATGGATTTGCTTAGATTTAAAAAAAATGTTTCTTTAACAAAGATTGAAAAATGACAATCAATTTTAGAGAAAAACAAACGTTTCAAACTTTGACGCCAGATATTTGCCACCGACTGAAATAGTTGATAGTAAAAAACGAAAAAAAACTCCGCAGCGTGGAGCTCACGAAAATCATTTCGGTTTTAAACGTGGACTGAAAATTCAACAGCTGTGTAGTTTTCTACGTAATGAGTATTTTATTAACAAAATTAATATCTAAACAAAACAATACATGTTGCTTTATATTGGAAAATTGACTTTCTGGGTGTCTTCACTAAATCCACATAGCTTGCCAACTAAATGAATACAATTAATACACTCTACATTTTACATTCTTATTGCCACACTTAGAGTCGTATAATTTTATTTACTAAGGCAGTTCATCAGAGTAAGTATTTATATACGAATCTACATTTTTTACATAGCTATTTTTTTAATTCTCGTCCCAACGTGCTCAATAATTATGTACATTATTTTTAATGAATCTAACAAATATATTAAGTAAATTTTATTTTTTAAACATTGACAAAAATATTTACTCTCTACATTTTTACATTTAATATTTTCCGTAAAACTGGAGTGACAACCAGGCTAGCGAGTGACGTCATTACCACAACTTCAATTTAAAACCTACCTCCGCGCCGGCTCTCTGATATTACTTGCAGAATTTTAAACGCTTTCACCAACGGGGAAATTGAAATTACTCATAAAATCTCCTCATAATGCGAAAACAGGATGATATTTCGAATTGAGAACATTAAATGTGAATACCGCTGTTATGACTTTTAGATTAATTTTTGAAGAGCAGCGCAATAATTATTTATTATAAATAATAATACATTGCACGATAATACGAGTAATATGTACAAATTAGTTTATATATTATTTTGGTATACGTCCTCTTTGGAAGCCGAGTTAATAACTGTCGTAGACATACTGGCCACTTAGAATGTTGCACATAAAAATGTACAATTAAAAAAGTACTACGAATTGCGCGGGAAAAGGATATATTTAGTTAGCAAGTAACGAGTAAAGATAATTTTTGACCTCTGAATTCTTACATCCATATTTTTCATTAGTTTCTTTACGACCAATTGTGCAAAAAGGGAGGAAAAATGTGACAAACTTTGCATACTCGTATTCATACAATTAGGACTTGTTCAAGTTTAATGTTTGATTTGAAAACAATGTAGTTAGTTGTTAGCGAAGTTCAAATGCAAGGAATATTGCATTAGAAACGCAAGTCGGGAACTCCGCTCGAGTTGCAGGCACAAGTTTGTCTTCAATTACGGTGGGCAATTCTCTCTGAAGTAAGGTTTTGATGATAATTTACGTAGTTAAACATGAATATTGAAGTGATACAATGCCGTACAATTTTAAATGTAGATTACAATTAGTATTAGTATTGTGCGCTTCTAAATACTCTTTTAAAATCAATAGAAAATCTACATTTTCGGTATTTAAAAGACCTAAATTTTGGCTATCTTCTTTCTTGAATTCGTTGTATTTTCGTTACAATAAAATAAATTTGATTAATGTTTTACGTTTCTTACTTCTTTGTTTTATGATTCGTTGTTTTTTTATTTAAAAATAACATTTAAATCGAGAATTTAATTTACAAAATGGATATAAAAAGTTTATTCGTACCACAAAGATAAATAAAAGCTCCGTGTCATGTAAACAAAGGGAATGTAATGTGACTGTGTATTTGTTTTTCCCTTAAACTTCCCTGGCAGCTGTCAGTCACGGCAGAGGGCGCGCGCGTTGCAAATTCCCTCGGGACCTCACGTGAGATGCCAAATACTTAGAAGGTTGCTTGGTATCTTAAGCAATGACCCAATCTTACTTATGTTATAAATGCGAAAGTTTAGAGGGATGGATAGATGTTTGTTAGAGTTTGAAGCCTAAACGACAGAACCGTTTCGATGAAATGTACTTACTAGAATATAAGAAAAGTCATAATTATTTACTTCCATACATTTGGCAATTTATAAACCCTTTTTATACTTATATTAAGTATCTTTTTCTTTATAAAACTTAACTATTGTAGTTAAAGTGAAATATTTTAATGATTAAATTCTATTCCTTTATGACCTATTTTACATGTTATTTGTTTAAGCTTTGAAAAGTTAACGGGCGCAGAACTTTCTTACTTTTTGAGTTATCGTGCTTTAAGTAACGCAAACCAAATGTTTAGTTAAACTGTCGGTTTGTACTTAACCTTACTAAGGCATACTTAATCCTCGACTCTCAAACAGTCCAAGCTTAAGGCCCAACTTTAAGCTGTACCATGTAAGTACTCTCAACTGTTTATCTCTAACTTATCCACTTCAAAAGATCCAAATGTAGATACATGTATATTACAATATATAAATAATTATTATGTTAAAGTTTGTTTATTTACGACTAGTTATCTCCTGTTATCTCGTTTACCGTTATTTTTCATTAGGCTCGGCTCCTAAAGTATAAAAAGTACAAACTATTAAAAATACGAATCAAAAACTCATTTAAGTATAGAAAGATACCTTAGCTATTTTTTAAGGTATAACCCTAGCCGTATTGGAATTTTAAAACCACTAAATTTTGCCGTTGAGTATAATTTAATGCAATTGTTAAATTTCTCTTATCAATTGTACAATAATTCTAACTTTTGTAAATAATTTAAACATGTAAACAGTTAATACAAGTGTAAAACATATTCCGAGCGCCATGTTTTATTCATACTGATGTCGGTGTCATTTCGTTGCGTCGAGCGCACGTGCGTTCATAAGTGCATGACGTCACAACATGGCCGCCGCGTGTAACCTTTACTGTAACGAGAGAAAGGGGGAGGAGGGAGCGATTTAGTTGATAACTTTAGAACTACCCTACGAGCTTGTTGGAAACTAGAGGGATTCAACTCTGGCCGCAGTTGGCTAGATTATGCAAAACCTTGGAAGCTGTGATTTAACATTTCTGATCTAAAATTATGGACCGTTGAAAAATCGTTCAAGACATTAATATTATGCACGTTGCTAAACTAATATGGACTCCTACATCCATACATACATCCAAAATTCGTAAACAATTTACCAAATTGCTTTCTGATAAAAAAGCCGATTTAAATTGTGTAGGCTACAGCATGTTTTGCTGTTAGAAAATTAGTTTGAAAATGTTTACGTCAAGGGTGGCTGGCAGGCTGCCAAAAACAATTGATTGGTCATAGTATAGCTGCAGTAATTAAATTTTAATACTTCGATGGATGAATCTATGTATTTGTTATAAATATACCACGTTTATCCTTCAGCTTTGCACGCGTTTGTTATTTACTGCTGCAACCCGTAATATGATAGATAAAAAATTATGATCTTACACAAAATGTCATGGGAAATTATTGAAAATAAAACTTTAGTACATACATTTGACTTGATATAAAAATCTGAAGTAACAGCGGCATTCGAAGTAATAGGATTATATTATACTAGCTGTTGCTCGCGGTTTTGCCGGCGTGAAATTAAAAAATACAGCCTATGTTACTCACCGATAAGGTAGCTATTTAATGGAGGAAGAATTTTTTAAATCGGCCCAGTAGTTTTTCAGTTATTTCAATACATACAAAAATACAAATCTTCCTTTTTGTAATATTTGTATAACTAAATTAAATAGATTACTCTCGATAGTTTGTATTGTTTTCACGTGATCAATCTTAATTTTATTCTTACTAATCTAATTGTTATCCAATAAATCTACTGCTAATAAGAGTATTCTGCTTCCGAACTTGCAGAGGTAATTGTAACAAATGTAGAACTGTAGAAGGTCTGTACGTGGCAGACTTTAATTAAGATATCTACACTTCCGATACATTACAACATTAGTAACTATTAGATTCTTCTCTACTAAATAGTACAACTATATATTACAAACTAGCTTTCGTCCGCGACTCCGTGCTCGGAATAAAAAAACTTAGTAAGCAGCCTATGTGTTCTTCCAGACATTATTCGACAATTCGAGATCCGTTTAGCCGTTTAGGCTACAAACTCTAAGAAACATCCATCCATCCAAACCTTTGCATTTATGATAACACTGCTATAAAAATTTAAATTTGCTATTAAATTATTTAGAAAATAGAAGTTCTTTGGAGGCAAAATAATTGCGAAAGATTATCAAAACATACTTTAGTTATTCAAATCTTTTAAAGGATAAAAAAGAACATAAAAACAAGTAAAATCCTGATTGTATTGAAATATAAAACAATTACTTTCAAGAAATAACTTTCTTTAGGCTAACTTTCAGTCATACCCTTTCTGTTGGATATTAATTTTAACTTAAATCGAATGAAAACAATGTGAACGATTAGTCGGCAAATATCTTTATTAAAAATTCTAACAAGATAACTTTCGATACAGTTTGAAACTTTGACTTTGCCTAAATCTACGATAATTACAATGCCTCCATATAACTTTGGCAATATTTTATAATTATTACGAAATTCCAATTCCAAGACAATCATTAATCTTGTATCTATTTTTTAAAATGTAGAAGTTGTGTTTGTACGCTTTTTACAAGTTTTGTCACAATATTTGATCTTTGAAAAAACATTACAAGAATTTCGAAAATGATTTATGTTATTTTTTAGGAACATTTGATAAAAAATAACGACAAAAACTGTTCATGTAGTAAATTAAATAATTTGACCGCAGACTAGTATAAAAATATTTATATTTCTCTTATGGGTAAAAAATTTACTCGTTATATTGCAGTTGAAATATTAATTTTTATAATGAAATATTCTCTTGAGGCGAGAGCTTCGTTTTGCGTTTTCAATTAAATAAAAATGTAATTTTTTATATAAATATCATGAAGGCAATTTCACTTCAACTTGTATAAAACAACAATTTTACTCCACTACTGCTAAGTTAATTAGCAGACATATGTTATTTAAGTTATTATTAATTATTATGTTCGCCAAAAAGGTACCATAATACAAATACAACCTATCTACAACTTTCTAACAAAAATCTCATCGTATTTCCGAAAGAAACTTAACTTTTTATTTCCCTCGCATTGTTGTGGGAAATAAAAAGCACTAGTCGGATCGTAAACAGTCGGTTTGCGAGCACGTCCGCGACATCTACAATAAATGTCGTGACCGAGACAACTTATTATCAATTACAAAGACGATGGTCTACGCTGCCGTACTAAAATAAAATCATAATAGTTAGTTATAAGACTTTATAAATAAATAATTAACATTTAGGTTAAAAACTAATATATTTATGGGTTTTAATATATTTTTTATGACAATGTAATTTTTTTTTAATTCTCACATTTCATGATTTTTATTTTCTCCTACATCTATAAATAGAGCTCTGATGAAATTCTATATTTCAAACTTATATTACCATTGGAATGCCTTAAAAAAATTACGTTTAAACACGCATTTATGTAAAAAGGTGAAGAATTCAACTAGCCATTTTTATAAGATATTTTGGCAATATAATTCTCGTATATATTTTAATGTTTAACATTTTAACCATCTATCTTTATATACAACGAGGTTACAAGGGGTATCAAAAATGCCCTGAACTGGATCGAGAAATAGTGTTTGGCTGTGCTTGCCTGGGGGGTGCACTGCCCCACACCCAGAACTGCGATAGGAACGAAATAGAAACAATTTCCAGCAAAAATGTTACCCGTTCAAAATATTCCGAATGATACTTTTACGTTCATAAAAATACTTTTATTTTCGTCGCGCGAAACGGAATGGAATCGTTCGACTTTGATAATTTCGCTGGAGCCAGACGCGGGCACTTTATAACCGTTGCACTGCACCAATCATTTCAATCAGTTTTCCAATCACTTTCCTCTTCAACTATGATTTTATAATTTACTAGCTACCTGACTAGCTTCGTTTGAATTTTTGGTAAAATGTCGCTTTTTATTATTTAATATTTAAGTGTTGCCATTATCAGGAAATGAACAGAATAAATTAGTCTAAGTTTGCTTGCTAAATATAGCCCAAAATGTTCTATATTAACGCTAAGAAAAAGTCCAAAAGTTAAAAAATCCACACTGATTGATTGCTCAAATTATTTCAAAAGGCGTAATATTTATAAAGTCTTTCAAATTCTAAATAACAAACTTAAAACGATAAAATAAACAATACAATACTCTCTCGTCGTAATACTTATTTTCTAGCGGCTCTCAGTTTAACCGCATGAAATTTCAGGTCCGGAAATTCATGGAAGGAACGAGTATATCACGGCTCGCTGAAACTTTAATTGTAATCCGTGATCACGGAGCCGTAATTCCTGCTCTTTTTTTAAAAAAGGTTAGATTTAAACATTGTCTCTCCGTGAATTTCAGTGATGACACACCACAGTTTTAGTAATTGTTCTAGTTAACATTTCTATTTCTAATTCTTACTAATGTTATAATTACTAAATTTGTATGTGTTGATGGATGTTTGTTAGAAGGTATCCCCTAAACGGCTGATCCGATCTCCGAGAAATTTGGCATAGATATAGAGCATATCTGGAAAAACACGTGGGCTTAACATTTTTATTGGTTAATTCCTCGCGGACAGAGTCGCGGACAACGGCTTGTTTAATATGGATACAAAGAAAATGAAATCATTACAAAATGAAAGATGATGGCTCTTTATAATGAAGGCAAAAAGAAGTGTAATTAAAATGTGATCAATCAAAACGTCTTCATGTTTTATCTTTTATTTCAACAAACTTTGTTATACTTTGGGTTCGAGACAATTGTATTTAGAATTAATTCTTATAGCAACATCGTAATTAAGAATTGCAATTAGTTAAACACAAACTCTTTTTTTTATAACAAAAGGTGGCAAACGAGCAAGCGGCCACCTGAATCCGCCAAAATGGCGAAGCGACTGTTGCCCATAGACATCCGCAATTGCAGATGCGTTGCCTACCCTTATCCGACAGAGGAGGAGATGCACATAAAGAGGATATTTCCCCTTCCTATGTATCACCTCGTTTGTCAAATCCACTTACCCTTCCCATCCTCTCCTTATAAGAAAAGGGTGGTAAAGAGAAAGGAACTTAAATTAGGCCTCCGGCACCACACTCATCAGACGAAACACGGAATTACCTCCATTTCACGCCTGTCTTCTGTGTGGTCGTGGTATTACACCGGGCGTGCCGGCCCTACAGTGCTAAGATGTTAATGCGGGCACTACCACTAAACTGTTGCTCTACTATTAGATTCAAATAAAAATAAAGTGTATCTAATAAAACATTAATTTAATGTCTTTACGTCTGTCAATTAATATTCAACATGAATTTGATAGTTAAAATGTAATAGGTGTAAAAGCGAAATGTATTGCTCCAGCGTTTGACCTAATTTAGTCCGGACCGGCGCGCATTCGTTCATGAATTTTTAAATCAATGTAGGTCAAATGAAAATTTTAATTTTTTTCTACAATTTAAAAAAAAATAACGGTTAAACTTGTGCATTAATGTGGAATCCTAAACTTAGGATAGAAAGAAGTTTTAAAGTTACTTTCTATTTTGTTAGGATCGTATTCTGTGGGGTTTATCAGTATTTTATCCGTCAAATAAATAAATAAACTTATATAAAATAAATGAAATAAGTGGCAATAAATCCCATTTTAAAGATGCCAATTTAATTAATATTGAAGTTAAGCAATGAGCCAAATACACGATTACTAGCACAATACAACGTTAAACTCTGAGTACTCGTAATAACTTAATGCTAATAACATTAAGCACAAGAGCTTTTTAATAACATAGAATAGTTTTTTCAATTAATATAATAACTGTAGTGGAAATAAGTTTTACGTATTATGGACATTTATTTTATTATTTGAAACTACAATGTAACCTTTAATTAAGAGTGTTAATATAATCTGCTATTGTTATTTTGTTGATATCTTTAAGTCGCATTTCAATAATTATCTTTTTTTATAGTCTCTTATTTAAAATTGCCACTCAGGACCGACGTTCATGCTTTCTCTACAAAGTTGCCAGTTGCAAATATTTCCTCGCGTCAATCAAGGCGCAGACAAATTGAGTTACCTCCGGAGAGACGTCGGCAATTTAATCTTCACGTTGATTTTTTATTCGAAATAAATGTTCATGTTTATGTTTATTGCTGACGTATTTAGATGTTTCAGGATATGACTGTAGATTTTAATGATTATTTAAGAGTGTACTTAGTTTTAACAGGTACAGAAATATTTCTTCATATCATGTTGGTATTACGTATGACACGTAAATAACTAACGATACACGTAAGTAAATAACGATGGCGTTATTTGTCATTTGACATATCAGTGGTGTCCGGCGGGAATTGGAGGGTTTCTACTTGTGTCATGTCAAAGTGACATCTGTCAAGCTATGGTTGTGTCAGCCACTCGCTTCAAATACTAAGCCGCAATCAGTTAGGTGGTTTCAATTATTTTAGATCGAATTTAAAAAATCTGCACTAAGGGCTGCCCTACTCAACTCATCTCGAGTTGAAGCGTCTAGGTGCGGCAGTAAGTCATTATTGTAAAGTAGTTATCGCAGAATTCCATAGAATTTATTTCACTTAGTTACTAGGTTAAATTTTGAAATTGTCTTAAGCCAGAAATCTACAATCATTTCGAGAGTCGAAAGCTTTTCTCACTTAACTTTTATTGATTATGTTTTACGTAGACTTTTTTATGTGAAGTTTGAATTTTTATGTGCAATCTAATGTCATAGATACTAAATATATGTATTAACGTTCACAGGTTATTCATTTTAACAATCTTACCGACAACTACAACTATATAATAGTAGAACTGTGATGTGAGTTACTCGTAGTTTCCATATGGGGTAAAACTGTTGAAATCTGCGGTCGCTTGATCCTTCCCTAAATTAACGCGAGTGTCAGCTGCCATTCAATGCTGTTAAACTTTAACAATTTATATTTAATGTGAACAAATGAAACCTTGTGGTGTGTAACTTTTGATTATTAAAAGGCCTTTTTATTTTGTTGTAGAGCATTTTTTTTTTAACTTCGGTATAAAACAATGTTACAAATTTATGCGTGAATTATTGCAAATTACAATAAGGCATTCTATTAGTCATTAGTACATTTAATCAAAAGTTTTTTTTCTACTTTTTAGCAAGTATTTATATTTTAGCTTTTGCTTTCGTTCTATTCTACAATGCAATGTGTGAACAAAGCAAGATAAGTCGCTATATCAAAACCACTTAGAGATGTCGGGAGGTGGAGGCTTGTGGTGGAGGCTTGAGGGCGGCCCTCGTCCTGAGAGCTAATGAAACGCCCTCCACTGCGGCTACACATCTCAAATGTGGCCACTTAAATACGTAACGAAGCATTAACGCACATTAACATTCCACTTAACATACGATTTTCTGACTTAATTACAACAATTACCGAGATAATAAAAAAAATCCGCATATAACTGTAGAATTTGATCCACTGTTTTCACCGTCCTTTTCACTCTCTAAATCATAATAGAGACAGAGATATTTAAGCGTGGTTATTTAAAGTATATCATATTTTTAAGTTTCCTTTCAGTATTAGGCCATAAGTCAGTCTTGTATTTATACAAGTAAATAAATCCATTGAATTAATTGTAAATAAACATTTGAACTAATTATTTGACTTCATTGTTATGTCATTATGTTGACACGTCACGTCACAACCCTTGAAGATATGTATTCACTATTGTACGCGACGGAATGAAGGGCACCCTATTAACATACCCTGTTTATACAACCCTAATGACTTAATTAATTAACTGACAATTATTCACCCTAACTCCTTAGTGATAGCATGTTATTGTATATCATATGTATTTATGTATAGAAATCTAATTAAATTTGTATAATTTTGTTTCCTAATAGAGTAACTACATATGTAGAAAGGAAACCTTTATGTGAAAAACGACATGCAAATCTTCGTACGTTCTTGCTACGATTATTAATAGCTACGGCGTAGCATTCGTAGATAACACAGCGCGCTCAAAATTTACTTTTCTTTACCTCTTATTTCTAACCTTAAAATAATTTAAGGTATATCTGTCTAACAATGAAATAATTATGTTTTGATTCAAATTCTTACAATATACAAGTAACTAACATTTTATATTAAAAACTAGCTTTGGCCCGCGACTCCGCCTGCGTATAATTTAAAAAAAATAATAAAGAAATATAAAGTATAGCCTATGTTACTCACAGATAAAATACCTTTCTAACGGTGAACGAATTTTTAAAATCTACCCAGTAGATTTTGAGCCTATTAATTACAATCGAACAAACAAACTTTTCCTCTTTATAATATTAGATAGATTATCTTTTCCATATACATAAGCATAAAATATCAGAATCATAAATATAGTAAAACACGAATGTGCGAATCCTAAAGGAATCAAAGAAATATTGCATAGACCTGAAAATATGTAAAATCTCAAGAGATTCGAGGCATCATTATTTCCCATCTTTTTAGATGCGAAATGTTTTGCGGAGCATTAGATGGGCTGGCTCAGCATCGCATTACAAGATTACATTCACCCCGTGTTTGGAGGGTCGATCGTTTTAAAAAGCAATTCATTTTAAGCGATATTTGATGATTATACATGTTTAAATAGAATTTAAGCTATCACGATCGCGTCATCAAAATGAAATCTAAGATCACTTTTACTTTGTATACGTTTTGTCGTAGTACAGAAATTATTGGATCGGATAGTACTTTAAAATATCAATATCACAAAACAAAACAAAAAAAAATGCGTTCAAAGCATCGTCTAACTTGTATACTGTGAACAGCGACATGTGACCTTGAGTTTTTAAATCAATAAATTAAAAAAACTAACCGTGATTGTACTATAAGTAAATAAAATGGAATAAAACAAAGTAAAAATAAAAAAAAAACCTTTTGTTTACTCCAACTTGCAACATAGTGATTTCATTTACATTCTATTTTTTCTTTTAATTTATTTATTATATGGCATACACTATAACCAGCGTAAATTATTTAATTCCTGGCAATATTACCAATTTTGTTTTCCGGGCAATAAATCAGTACATTGACATTCCCGGGGGTGACGTCAGTTCATCAGTCGGTCCCCGGTGCCGGACAATTAGTGACGTCACTCGACCCGGACCCATAATGCAATTGTTTGTGATTGCGCTGCGGTGACGCGCAATTAACTCTACACAAGACTGGCATGTGATACCACTAGGTCTACGTTATCAGAATGTGGTCACACCTGAAACTAAAATATCGCACAACTGTTTAGTTTTACTTTGATTTCTATGAGCTTATATAGAAGTGCGCAAACTACTCGATTTTTAGTCGTGTAATTAAGCAGTTGAGTTGGCTGCAAACCATCAACAATCGCATACCAGTTGTGCGATAATTTAGTCAATGGTATGCGCCAGCCCTTAGTCTACAATATTTAACACAGTGTATTTCAAGAAGGGTATTTCGAAACAATCTTCTCTGAATAAAACATTAATTAAAATATTGCTTTACCAATTTAAAATACTCTATTTTAAATTACTTAATGTATTGGTAGACAGCACTTTTAAAATAGCGATAAAAATAAGCCATTAAGTTGCTATTAAACACATTTTTTTAATAACAAAACCACTGTTGCTATAGGACTGTAACGCACACATTGGAAGGATAAATTCCTGTCATTGATGGTACAAATGAAGAGAGCCTCATTAGTCGTGGCAATCGACTGCTCGTCGTTACACTCATACTATTCACAAAAGCCTCTACAGTGCAATTTATCTCCTAGAAACTTGCATTACCAGATATTCGATACCAGATATTTTCTGTGCAATATTTTCTAACAGACATAAATAAAAATATAGCTATTCTATTAACTATATTAAAGAAAACAAACCCGAAAACAGTGGTCCATTAGAGACTGAAACTAATATAATAAATGCGAAACTTTAGATGGATGGATGGATGTTAGAGATTGTACCCTAAATGGCTCTCATCTCAATGAAATTTCGCATAGACCTAGAGGATAGTCGCGGGCAAAAACTAGTTACTAATTAATATGTCTAACATATAGGTTATAAAATGGGTGAAGGGAGTGACGACTAAGATGAACAAAGATAGATTAACCTGAAGGATGAAATCATGAACCCTGCGGGATTAGAATAAGGACGAAAAATAATCATAATTTATATTGTGTTTATTATTTAACACTAGCTTTCTCCCGCGACTCCTTCCGCGCAGAATAAAAAAAAACAAAAGCAAGTAGTTGTGTTCTTCCAGACTATCCTCTATATATATGCCAAATTTCATCGAGATCCCTTCAGCCTAGGCTACAAACTCCAACAACCATCCATCCATCTAAATTTTGGCATTTTTAACATCAGTAAGATTAAAAATGTCATATGTCAACATATAAATCAATTTGCATTTATGCATATAATCTAAGGTTATACGTTAGCACAGGCTAACGTATTCCGCGGCAGGCTGGTGTTTTATTCATGCTCGCGTTAATGTCACTTTGGAGCGGAGAGCACGTGCCTGCATACATTGCACATATATGAAGCATGCACTTGTAAAACATGCTACTCGTATGCTAAAGTTACAAAATGCTATACTAGACCACACATTAGAAAATCATGATATATTGAAAGTCTATGGTAATACTGTCATACTAATACTAATATAAATGTGGTTTAGATGGATAGATGGATGTTTGTTAGAGTTTGTAGCCTAAACGGCAGAACGGATTTCGATGAAATTTGGAATAGACGTAGAGGATAGTCTGGAAGACTACGTAGGGTACTCACTTTTGTTTTTATTAATTCCACGCGGACCGAGTCGCGGGCGAAAGCTAGTCTTTTTATAAACTTCAGTTATCAGCAACTCATTCCGGTTTTTTTTAGTTTCACTAAACATCCATTACTAAATGTATCCTAAATGTGTGAGGATGTCACTTAACCTCTGGATGTGGTAGTAAATTTAAGGAAAACTACTAAACAATGTTACGTAAATAACATCGCAAAACAAAATGAATTCCCTTAAGGGCGAGTTAGGTTAACGAAGAAAAATTCTATCCCCGCCATCCAGGTACTGTGCACACAAAATAAATTGTTTGCAAATATCTTGTCCCCGCCACGGGCAGCGGCAGCGGCATGCCAAGACAGACCTCTACCTCTTATACCAATATTTACCTACTCCGTACAAATGCACTCCTTCTGAGATTACCTATTTTTTCATATAAAGGTTTTTTTCTACATTCATTTAAGGACCATTGTTCTTGTTAAGTCAATTAAATAATTAAATTTAGATTTACTGTAAAATTCCTTTTTATTTTCATTTTTTTTAAATTTTGCACTCTGGGTTCGCCACACACACACACACACACACAGTTTTGACTGTATTCTACGATTGTTCCGCTAAAAGTGTCAATTCCAACTTATAGTGTATAGCGTGTTTTAAGTTAGTCTTCGTTTAACATTTTTTTATGCACAACTGTATTTTACCAATGTAATTTTATCTACAACATTTTCACTAATTTTCTCTGTAACATTTACGTAAAACTAGGACTTCTGTATAGTAAGATGATATTAAGTAGATTGGCTATATAAGATCATGTGAAGTTGGTAATACTGTCACTAGTGGCTGTACATTCGAAATACATTGAAAAGCTATTCGCAGTAATTGCTTCCAGCTCGCAATGCACCGAACATTTCAGTGAGCGCTTCGAATGCGGATCAAAAATAAACACCCATTTAATCTACGTGCCGCAATCGACATTCGACAAGTGTACTCTATTTTGTATATTTTATTGCCAAAAAGCAAGTTCAAAAATATGTTTTTTTTACTTTAACTTTTATAGATTACTACGGAAATAGCTGGATAAAAAAATATTGTCGATAAGCTTTCGCCCGCGTCTCCGTCCGAATTAAAAAAAAAACTAGATGAGTTAGTATCTATCCTCTACGTCTATGCTAAATTTTATAGAGATCCGTTCAGCCGTTTAGGCTACAATCTCAAACAAACATCCATCCATCCATCCATTTAAACTTTCGCATTTATAGCATTAGTAAGATTTACCAGTGTAACTCAGTCTTATTGGTAACTTTTATTTAAATTTTAGATAAAATAAAAATAGGTTCAAAGTTCGCGCTAAACGAAAATGATTGGCTTTCTATATCTCTGTGTTACGATGGTTGATCCTTATTCAATTCAAAGAAGAAGCAGTATGCAATAAGGTAATGTAATTGATCAGGGAATGGTAAAGTTCTTTGTCAGGTTTCGTTTCTTAACACACAAAGTAAGACTCTTTCCTACAGCCAATCAGCAGTTTATAAAGTTGGCTCTTGGCGTGTTGCCAACCTAATGTTTTGTTGATAAAATAGCGCCGAGAGCCGTTTCCCTCCTCCACAACCTTTGTTGAGACATTTTGATTTTTCACTTCCGTGACTTTGCCCATACTTCCGTTGTAGAGTCTTATACAACCTTTTAAGTCTCGAGAAATTACTATTTTCTCTTAAATAAACAGAATAAATGATTTACTTCTTTATTTTCATTCTTCATAGCTTTCGCCTGCGACTCCGTACGCGTGAATTTAATAAAAAAAACAAAAGTGAGTAGCCTATGTGTTCTTCCAAACTATCCTTTACATCCATACCAAAATTTCATCGAAATCCGTTCAGCAGTTTAGGCTACAAACTCTAACAAACATCCATCCATCTAAACTTTCGCATTTATAATATTAGTATGATTACGTGGAAAAACTAAAAAATATTAAATTTAATTATGTATTAAGTCGCCTTAAGTGAATTAATACAATTAGTAAAGCACGTAGCTTAAGTTACACAAAGTTGTTGAAAGTCCAACGCTGTAGTCTCAAACTAACTCTCGTTAAACATTGAATTCCGTTTGAACATTTCCGACGTAATTACTTTGACGTAACTAACCATTCATATTTATTTATTCAAACCTTTTTGTGTCAGATTATAATTAATATAAACGTCAGAAATGAATTTTAAATTTTTAAACATCTTCACATTGGAGTTTAAAAAAAACAAGCGAACGCCCAGTTTAAAATCACAATGGACTTATAACATGCATGCCGTCAGATAGCAAATTCTGATATCAGGTATTAAGTTGAACCAAAAGCAGGAGATCCTGTCTCGTTTACTGTGTACAAGCAGGAAATTGACTCAACGATTACATCACAAGCTCTTTAGATGCGATCGCTTTTACTCAAACGAGCTGAAGATTTACTAGTATCGTTGCAAAAACATTTTCTATACCTCATTTACCTACATACAAGTATAGTTAACTCCATTATGTCGTTTCAATGAAACGTAATTGTACAGTCAGTAGAGTTTGGTCTTTTAAATAACGAATTCTGTTTATTTTTTCACAAGTCATGCTTCATACTTAGTTACTACGTAAATCTAAGACGGCTTAATGTATCTTTAAGAATTTTGGCACAAATGTAGAACACATTTTAGAGGAAGACTGCTACCTACTTACTAAGTTTTTTCTATTCTGCGAGGACTATGACTCGAGCAAAAACGAATATGTATTAGTAAAACTATAGTTCCACTAGTTTGTCATAAGTACTTTTTTTCAAATTACTTATAACAAGATCGTTATATCAGCATGTTTTAAATAACCTGTATATTATTACTATTTCTGGTTATCAAGTAAATGTTGTATTTAATATTCAATAAAAAAATTAAAAACAAACATGACAAAGCGTGACAAAACATTAAATATCAGATAGGAAATGTGAATAAATGCTGTGTAAAATCACTCTGACTGGAAACTGATTGAATTGATTCGAGCTCTGTCGACTGACACTGCACTCTCAGCTGTGAAATGTTATTTTTTATTGTATTTCGTTTGTTGATATTATTTTTTAATGGGAAATATTTTTCATTTCATTTCAAAGACATCACTATACAATGTAGTTCTACAGCTTTAATTTTTTCATATTAAATCTTCACTCAGGGACTCCACTAAGACCATTACTGGGTACAGTAAGAGGGCGCACACCCTTTTGATTAAACTATCGCAAAACTGTTTAGTCACGCATTGATTATGAGCCTGCTATAACAGTAGTAGAGCCCGCTTTAACATTTTCGCACGAATGGGCCGGCTCGCCCGGTGTAATACCACGACCACACAGAAGAGAGGCGTG
>NW_013528137.1:724555-753283 GCF_000836215.1 Papilio polytes | reverse complement strand
TTAAGGGTAGGCAACGCATCTGCAATTGCGGATGGTTATGGGCAGCGGTCGCTTTCCATTTCGGTGGATTCAGGTGGTCGCTTGCTCGTTTGCCACCTTGTATTATAAAAAAATAAAAAGCTTATATGGAGGTGCGCACACTATTCAATTTTTAGTTGTGCAACAAAACGGTTGAATGGGCTGCGAAACAGTTTATAATCGCACAGTTGTGCGATAGTTTAGTCAAAAGTGTCCGCTCGCTTTAAAAGTAAAGTTTATCTACGAGTACAGTGTTAATATGTACATACATAATTGTTCGAAACACGAATCTATTAAAAATCTCAAAAACAAAGTAAGTGTTGAAAAATATTAGAATTTCAAGTGAACAAGTAACTTTCGCGACAAATTAAAAATAAATAAGTTAGTTTCGATCGTTTGCTAAGTAAGTCACGACGAGGAAATCCATTTGAAACTGTAGTCTTTTAGTAAATATTGAAGAGAGTCGTAAGTTAATTAAAAAGTTCGAGGAGGCTACGTTTCAAAGTATTCGATTGCATTTGGAACTTAAAATCATTAAGCTGGTTAATGAATAAAATGAATTTGTGTATATGTTAAAAAAAATGCTTCTTAGACACTAACTGCTGAACCCGTGAAGACTTTAATAAAGATCTTTTTAAAAATTCTGCTCTAAAGATCGGCTTAGCTAATCATATAAGAGACTTGAGAGTGTGACTAAGGCGGAACGTAGAATAAAACCCATTAACAATATAGAGGTTATTTTATTTTTACTAGAATTAACTATGTCATAAAGCTTTTATTATAAACGTAAACATTAAATATAAAACATATAATTATATTGTTATTAATAAATAATTTTTGAATAAAAGCGAAAATTCAAAACCCTTCAAATAGCCAAAAATACAGTCCTAGGTATGAAATGCAGCGATACTTGAAAATAATGATGTAAAAATTCAAGAGACTTTACTCTATCAAAGCGACTCGTAGCTTGAAATGCGAAATAGCAATGAAACGCAATGATTTCGTCGACAAATTATAAGTATTACTTAAAATATATAAAAGGTTTAATAGAAATATAGGAATATTACCGGGTTTTATTTTATTTTTTATTTACTAATAAAAAAAATTACATTTTACAGCTTTTTACACATTTTTAATAGAATTTATCTTTTTAATAGAACTTAATTGTGTTTTTAAATTTTTATCATCCTTGGTTATTCGCTTCTCCAAAGTTTCTTAACTACTTAAAGTTTTGTCACATCGACAAAATCTTTTTTGCAAATAACTTATTAAAGAGATAAGTACTTAACTTATACACTATAATTACTTCGTTGTAAACGTACGTTGTTTACTCGTTTCGAGGAGACTGCAACCTCCGCTATTTCCACAGTAACATTCAATACGGACACGATTAAATAAACGAACTTCTAATGGAAAACCACTAATGTCGCTCAGTTGTTGTGTCTAGACCTTTGTTGTATCTGGTCTTACTTTGTTTTTAATGCTTCTTGAAACATACCTAAAAGTGATAATCATACTAGTTAATATTATAAATGCGAAAGTTTAGATGGATGGATGTTTGTAGCCTAAACGGCTGCACGAATCTGGATGAATTTTGCCATAGATGTAGAACATATTATGGAAGATCGCATAAGGTTACTCAATTTTGTTTTTTTTTTTTAATTCTACGCGGAAGGAGTCGCGAGCAAAAGCTAGTGTTCTAGAAACTTTTTATTACAGGCACAGAGGGAGAGAAAGAGAGAAAGAGGGCGAGAGAGCACATATGCATATTGCTTTTTTGATTCATAGAACTAAGCAACAGATAATATAATGGGAACTGCTAATAAAAAAATGTTACTTATGTTACACAAAATATCAAAAACATCTTTCGAAGCACAAAACTATAGTAAATTTATATGTAATAATGTTATTTTGGTTTTAGAAAAACAACATACATACAATTATTCAAAAGTACGCAGCCGTGTCGGACCAGATTCATTTAAAAATTCATAAGCAAATACGCCCTCTGTTTGACCTGCTAAACTGGGTCAACTATGAAGATATTTGATTTTCTTAGTAAGACGAGAATTTTTACTTTATTTCCTTATGTTGTAAAAATCATTATTTGGAAAAAAATCCGCTCTCTGTTTACTGGGAACAAACATTAATCAAAACTATAATTTCTTAAAAACTGATTATTATTTGTCTGCCATCAAAAATAATAACAATTTTATTATTGTAACTATACTATATCTTCCTGTTACTCCTCTCATATAATTTATCGCTGACGTTTCCGTTCTTTAACGACTAATACTTCGCAATTTTAAAACAGACCATAAAAGTTTTGTTACAAATAAAAGCCGAATGTCACGTTGTACGACCACATAAAGAACCGCAAAGAGCGGACCCGAGCCCTCGACCGTAATTGTTACGTGACTTAAACGAACCAAAAATACGATTCAATTCAACAATTTCATTTACCACTATTCTTTCGAACTCCGAGAACTTCTTAAATTCTACGGATGACGACCATGACGCCCTCTATTCATCTCAAGTTTTTAAAACTGTTAAAAACTCTATGGTTTTATGTTAACGTGTTTCCCAATATCAGTTAATCCTATTCATACAAATTGAATTTGTGATTAAAGTGACCTGCAACACAAGCGATATTAACAATCGAATCCTTCCGCGTCGCTTCACATCGGTAATTGCCTGCCCGAGGGAGATGTTAACTGCGTAACACGGACCGTACATTGTTATGTAACCTTTGTTAATCTCTAATTAACCTTTATGTTACTATAGATAATATGAATTATAAATAAATCTGAGAAAACATTTTGAGTAAAATTACTTATAACTTATGAATGCTAGCTATTATGTGGAAGTGAAACATTAAATTCTGCAGTCGACAGCTTGCCGGCATAACATATTGGCCGCCATCTTGGTACAGCACGGCTTCATTTCTCATTTGTCAAGCCCGAGGTGCGAAAAGCGCGCCAAAATGATAAATACGCAATTGGATACAATTTTCTTGCTATATAAGATTTTTTATGTTTGTACAAAATATAGTAAAAAAACATATAAACTCATTGGTAGAACATGTCTTTAAATTGATGGATAAATTAGTTACTAGTAAATAGTTTGAAAATTAAACTGGGAAAGTTTAAAATAGAGATTAATTACAGCAGAGTTCAGCGAGCAAGCAGTAACGCGGACTAATGAAACGCTTGTACTCTTCACATGAATTGCTGGATTATTCTCTAGAAGACAAATGTGTATTTTTATATTTTACAGTTAGACGTAAGGAGAAACAAGTACAGATAATAAATAAAATGAGTACCTCTCTTTGTAATTATTCAGTTTTTAAAATGTGTAACAATGTAGATTTGTTCCTTTATCGACTTTTTTCAATTTTCAGGCGAAATGTTGGTGTACATTGCGGATGATGAATTATGCCTGATTTAAACTATATTATCTCCAATACATGCGAAATTTAATTGCTGATTGTTTCCTTATAGAAAAACAATAACTAAATCTTATCTTAATATTAAGGTAATATGGTCAAAAGGACGTCGTCATTGGCGTTGCATTTTACCCGTGACGTGTTCAAATTATGCGGGCACATGTCTCTGTCAACTGTGACACTAACGCCTACGATGTCCTGACATGGCATATTTTATAAAGCACATTTTTTTCAACGTCGATCTATGTTGGGCTTGCACTATTGGCACACTTGTGATTTTTTTTTGTTACGAACTATCGTCTGGTTTTACGGTTAATATTGGACTATTAAAGTCTGTAAGGTTAATATCATGAACAGATAGACAATACAAGTAATAAGTATTATTATAATATATTTGTCGAATTTAAATAACATCAATCAATATGTAAGTATCTGACGTAGGTAATTATATGAAGAAACTAAAGTATTATTTGATGGATAAAATATGTCAACAAGAAAGTATTGGATCGCTCAAAAGGGTTGTAAAAAGGCGATACTTTTTGTTATATTCCTTTTTGCGATGGAATTTCTCCATAAGAAATGCGTAACCTAAAATAAGATATAAATATCATCGAAAAGAGAATTTCTTATATCAAATTCTTCGAACACATTAGTAAGGCAAAGAAGCCCACAAAATATCTTTGAAATCTGAATTGAATTTAGAATACGTTTGTTTTTTTTTATTACATTATTTTTTTCTTGTGACCTATAATATGATTTTTATAATTTACCTAAATTCAAAATATTTTTGTAATGAAATATTAAATAATAAATGCTTATCTGTTTCATCAAGAAGAATTAATATCGCTTTACTGTTAGTTTCTATTGAAATACTTGTTTATGAACAATACATTATCTTCAGAGAACTAGAAACAATATACATATTTTCTTTCTTTATTCTATGTTTTAGTCTATGCTGGCAGGTCTTTTGCTACAAAAACTCATTTGAATTGAAATGCATTAAACAAACAACAAATATTGAATGTTGCGGAACAATTTCGTTATTGAGAACGTGACTCCCATCGCGATAGGACGCTTTAACACACGCTACAGTACTACCAATATGACAAAGTTGTAAGATCTTGCATGGATACATTTATTACAAAGTTAGATTTATTTTTAAGTAACAAGAATATATTTTACTAACTGTCCCATGTGACACCGTCTCCGCGGAATTGAAAAACGAAATTCCACCTATATGTTCTACCATTCTTTTCGTCGTGATTCGTTGAGTCGCTCTTGAGATACTTTTTAACATCTATCCATCTAAGCTTCCACATTTATAATATTAGTAAGAAGCAAGTTTTAATTGAGTAATATTTATAAAATTGATTAGGCAACTTAAAAAAAGACAAGTACCTATTTGTAATGTATAACATAAAATAAAATAATTTTGACTGCAGATCAAAACATCCGATCGGTATCTTTAAATTTGGATAAAACTTATTGTTATTTGACAATGAAATCACAATTTAAATGTCTAGATTCAAGTATTTTGTCTGCGACGCGACGTGACTTTTGTTAACAAAGCTTTTGATGCTTGGACTAGACGGAAACGAAACACTCCACATTGAAGATGATTATAATTGAGATATTATTGATAAAAAATTGTAATAACTAAGCATAAAAACTCGTACAAAATGATATTATATAAGCAATTGATTTCTACTTAGTTGTTATTCTGAACGATTTTCTAATTTAAACCGGGTTTTATTTCATTTTAAACAATGTTAAGCTATTTTTAATCAATAATCAAATCCATTCCAGTTAACTAAGTCTTGACATTTGAAAAGTTCAATAAACGTAAAATAGTAAAATCCGCTTCATTGGCCTATAGATATAAAATTGCACCTTGAGCCGGTCAATTGTTTTATATGTTGGCGAGCGGCCAGTCGGCTTTTGCGTAGAAAATTTAATGCTATGTAATTTTCGTGCCGTAGAAGGAAAAGTTTGTTGCCTTATTACGAAAAAGGAATTCCTAAAATGTTACGGGGTTTTAAAATTTTTGAAACAGGAATTCCTAACATTTTATAAATAGATTACAAAAATTGCTAAAGATTTTTATCTGTACTATTATTATAAAGAGGAAAGATTTATATTTTTGTATGTATTCGATTCACGTAAAAACTATAGAGTCGATTTTAAAAATTCTTTCACCGTTAAAGGTAAATTATCTGTGAGTAACATAGGCTATGGTGTTATTATTTTTTAATTTGACGCGTGCGAAGTCGCGACCAACATCTAGTCTTTACTATAATATATTGTGATAAAAACATACTTTTAGCATTTGTTATCTCGTGGGTCGTAAGATTAATGTAAACCGTTCTACTACGCTCTCATTAATCATGTCCACGGACGTTACAAACGCTTTCACGTAGTAAACATTCCTCTCTCACATTTAAAAATAATTTTAATATAAAAAATACAGGCGATTTTAAAGATAAAATAAATAAAACAACAATATTGCATTTATCATTTCATTTTAATCCATAACAGGGAAACATAACTGGATATATATTTTTAAATTTCAATTACGAAATTAAATTAGGTAATTCCATATTAACATCAAATATAATAATGGTACATGATTGTAAAATTTTTATGTAATAATATTCACAACAGAAATTAAGCTAGTACAGAATGAATTTTAATCCGTTGTCAGGAAGTACAGTCAGCAACAAAACAAAATTAAAGTTTATCAAAATATTTATGAAATAAAATATGATCGTATAGCACACATATACAAAATAAATGCAGTAGAATCTCGATAAGTTAAAGTCCAAGGGAAACACAAAATATTTTAAGTTATAGAGGTTTTAAGTTATCAAGGGTCTATGTTTAGGTTTTGGACTCTGTTAAGAAGGGAACATATTTTTTGGTTTGAGTTATCGAGGTTCTTCTGTATAATGAATAAATATTTAATATTCGAGAAAATACTTAAACATATAAATATCGGATAAATATCTTGTTGCTGATTATCCCACGTGTACATTGTCCTGTATTTGTTTTTTTAAACTATCATCAGTCCTTTGAATCACAGTTCAAAAACATCTTAGCGACAAGTTTATGTATTCAAATCCTTCATATTTATATATGTACATTATAAAAAAATAAAAACCTTGTAATCTATATTTGGGATAAATAAGATGCTAAAATGAACCAGTTATTAACAAAACATTTTAACTCTGAGTTTTAATATAAATGTATTTAAAATGGTTTTTTTATTTTGACAGCGACGCCACAATATGGCGCTGGTTTTATATGTATTATTTGAAACGCATTTTAAAATTTTCTTTTATACTTCAATCAATGTATTTTATTGTTAATTGTTGCTAATGTGCTATAAATTTTTATATAAATTCAATGAGTATTCTTAACACAACAATTTTATATAATATCTTTCGCATATCTTTCAAATGGCAACACTGAGCATCAGAGGCCTTTCTTCCCCTCACTTGTGACAGTTATCGATAGGTTATAATATCTATAGCATATAATTTAAAACATTGATTTTAATATCGTGATTTTTTAACAATTTTCGCAAATGTAATTCAAGTATATACAAATTAAACATTCATCCATTGCGTTTTAAGTACAATATTTAGTAGCAATAATATCATAGATAACATAATATAATTCTTGCAAAAAACGCGCGAAATTTTTATTTATTTCTGTCACAAAGAATGTTGCCACTAAGAAAGTGGTTATTTTGTTTTTTTTTTTAATAACAGAAAGCCAAATTATAGCAGAAAATTGTGACCATATAGAAATTAATGTTAGGTTACGTAATAATTTATGACAATCTTAAAAAAATAATTTCATGTCTATGTACTAATTATTGTGTACTGAAAAATGAATATCGTTTAGATGCCATTTTAAATTTCATTTTATTTATTGTACATTTGTTGTTTTAATGTAAAAACGGAACTAATTTACAATTAGCACCACAAAGGTTGGTAATATGTAATAAAGGATTATTTGTTGAAAAAATCATCATTTATTAGTAACAATGCATATTTTCAGGTTAACTAGGACAGCGGAAGACGTCTTTGTATACCGCTATGAATAAATGAAAAAAAAAATCAATACTAGGTTATGATAAATTAACTGATCGACAAATGATTCACAAGATGTCAACATGATAAATTAAAATAAATAATTTTTCGATAACATATGAGTGACATGTAGAAGTAAAAGTAGCAACGTTCAATCATTTCAAACCAACAATTATTAAAAACATCAATAAACATGTTTCTAATAGATATTTATTTCATTAGTAACATGTTTCTAATGGATATTAATTTCATTAGTAACATGTTTCTAATGGATATTAATTTCATTAGAAACGTGTTTCTAATGAATTTAATGGCCATTAAAATATGTTTCTGTAACTTGTTTGAGTTTGAAATATTGAACGCGACTGATTTTACTCCTACACGCCTCCTGTGATAACAATACTAAGTAGCGAACTTAGCTATGTACAATACACTTAGCGATCACCAACTATCAACTAGATAACAGTCATGACTCGATAACTCACTGTCAGATCACAAGCACTGCACCAATCTGTTCCTGCACCGCGTTATGTGAACTCGTTGAACTGCGACAGCACCGCCGTCACTCTGCAAATACATAAATCAATAAATTATGATAATAACGTACATTTTAGTACTAAAGAATCATTTGACAGCTTGACTAAAATTACTTTATTATATTACGATAACTGTCTTATAGTATATCCGCGAAACTCGTCATTTTTATGTATGTCACAGCCAAAGAGATTAAAAAATATATGCACAGATTGGGCATAGTTGACAATTCAATTGAGACATTTTTTACAAAATCGTTGAATTTCTATGTTTTATTTTTGACGCTGTTTAGTTTATTGAAAAAAAAAATAGAGCTTATTATAATTTTGTGGAATATTTTATTACATGTCAAAACAAGGGCACGAGGTGGCACTTAACTTGACAACTGAGATAGTACTTTTCAGAGAAAGTATCGAGATAAAATGTTTACTATGCCTAGTCTGTATATTTCTTAAAGGTCTGGTGTCACCGTTTGTTGAGTTGTCGTTGGTGCGTGCGTGTTTACTGTGCATACAGTGCGTACTGTGTGTACTGTGCGTACTGTGCGTACTGTGTGTACTGTGTGTACTTTGTGTACTGTGTTGTGCGTACTGTGTGTACTGTGGAGTGCGTACTGTGCGTACTTGTCGTGCAGCGGGCCGGCGTCCTGCCGCGCGTAGAGCAGCTTGAGCGCGCGCAGCACGCCCAGCTCGGCGAGGCGAGCCTGGCGCGCCTCCGCGCCCGCCTCCTCGCGCCACACCAGGTTGGTCACCACGAACAGCGCCGCGCCCTGCAGCTTGCTCTCGGGGTGAGCCTGACACCAGTCACATACAATTGTAAATATGCTCTTAACAATATGTCAAGGCTGGTGTTAAGAAGCATTTGTCCAAAAGGAGGCCGCTATTGGTATGCGAATCACAGATTCCCATGTATAGCCCAAAATGGTAAATGAGAACGTAAAGCGATATCGCCCAATCATAAATTTTTCTTTAGGTATATAAAATTTGTGTTAAGAGTCATTTTTAGTCACCAATTTACGACTTTAAATACGGCGTTTGTACTAGTAGAATATAGATGTATTAGTTGTTTGAATTTACACCACACATTTAAAATTTAAAAGAAGTACACAATATACGTTTAATTAACTCGTTAAAATACATATTTTAGATAGACCCTAAATTCGTTTTACTTCTCATTTACATTTATACTTATAGAATAGAGAGGAAAGATTTGTATTTTTGTATATATTGGAATATGCTTTTGATCAGTAACTAACCAGGTAGTCCACAAGTTTCCGGAGCAGGTCCTCGTTGTCCATGATGAGGTCGCGCGAGCGCTCGCCGTCGCCGATGTTGCCGAGGATGCAGAGCGCCTGCTCCTTCACCTCCGTGGGGTACGAGCCCTCCAGCACCACGATCACTGCCTGACATTCACTACTTTTATTAAGAAAATCAATAATTTCAAACAAAAAATAGTATATTTTTGTTAATTTACTAATATTATAAATGTGAAACTTTAGATTAGAACAGATTTTGATGAAATTTGGCATATTAGAGACTAGTCTGGAAGAACACTTAGGCTACTCAGTTTTGTTTTTTTTTTTCAATCCCACGCGAACCGAGTCGCGAGCGAAAGCCAGTTTACTAATAATTCCTTTAACCACTCCAACTAAGCTGGTATGTGGTATATGGTTTACAATAATCGAATGACGGGATAGTATACTAATATTATAAAGAGGAAAGATTTGTATTTTTGTCTATGATATAAAAACTATTAAGCCGATTCAAAATCACCATTATAAAGCTAATTATCTAAGTAACATTATTTATTTGCTATTTTTTTAGTCAAAAATAAAAGCTAGTAAAGTTTGACCCTAGGATAACTTAAAAATATAATTACCGGCATAACTTGTGAGGAATATTCGCTCATAATAGCGTCTATATGCTGCCGCGTTGACAATAAATTTCTTAAAAGGCCCAATGTCTTCATAATAACTCGTGTATCTCTGTCACTTAGTAACCGAAACATTTGCTCCGTTCCCAAACAACATAGGATACGTTGTTTCACTTTCTGCTCCGCCTGGAATTAAACAGAAATTATCATAAGATAGCAGATAAGACACCTGGATTCGCTGAAATAGCGAAGCCGTTGCCCATAGATAAGTATAAGCGTTGTCTGCCTTTAATCGACAGAGAGAGGATATTTCCCCTTCCTGTGTCTCAACATTCGTCAAATTTACTCTACCTTTCTGTTATTTGCTTATAATTAAAGGGTGAAAAGGGAATGTGAACTTAAATAAATTGTATGGCCAGCACACTTCTTAAATTGTTCGCGGAATTACTTTCACTTCACTATCTTCTGTGTGGTCGTGGTATTGTTATTACTGGCGTCTAACAATGTTATATGTTACTAATATTGTAAATACAAAAGTTTAGATGGATGGATGTTTGTTTGTCTCTCCAATATGTCTCATTGGATCTTGATGATATTTGGCACAGTAAAACTTAATCAGATAAAACACATAGGCTACTAATTGTTTTCTTTGTTTAACTCATTGCAGACGAAGTCACGAGTACAACCTAGTTTCTTATTGTAAAAAATTAAACGATCAAAAAGTAACAGAATAAAGTAAAAATGGATAACTTACCTGAAACGCCATATTCATTAAAGCCCAAATTCCATTCAATCTTAGCGCAGCTTCGGGTTTTTTCGTCAAATTACATAACATTTCTACAGCACCTGTTGAAATTTAAAAACATATTAAAACAATTAAAAAAAACAAGAATTTTATCACAATAAGAAACAGAGTTATTAAATAATATACAAAGAGAGAGTGCTATTTGTAATCTTACCTCTTACTAATGTTAAAAATTCAAAAGTTTAGATGGATGGATGGATGTTTATTAGAATTTGTAGTTTATATGGCTGAACGAATCTCGATGAAATTTGGCATAGTTGTAGA
This sequence comes from Papilio polytes, assembly GCF_000836215.1. Lineage (NCBI taxonomy): Eukaryota > Metazoa > Arthropoda > Insecta > Lepidoptera > Papilionidae > Papilio > Papilio polytes. The sequence continues at coordinate 742,254 of NW_013528137.1, read as the reverse complement.
GGATAGTCTAAAAGAACGCATAGGCATTATACCAGAAATATTTTATTATAAAATTAGTTAAAGTACCTTGGTCTAACATAGGTTCCTTCGCAGGTGAGAATTCTAGCAGTAAATTGCAGAGTGTTGAAGTTCCTACAGTCAGCAACTCTGTGTCCGGAGAGTCCTTCAATAATTGCATTAAAGGCCGCCACACCACATGGTCCTGTACAAAGAAATAGCTAAATACATATAGAAAAGAAATATTTTTATTGAAAAACATAGCATTCAAAAACATATCGAGGAACATAGTTGAAAACATTTTACACTAACACTAATAATAGGTCCTTGAAACAACATATTAATAAATTAATTTATTTAAATTAATTGGCAATAGGTTACAAAAAATAAAATTTAAATGTATATATTTTATTTTATTTTCTAACAAAAATGGAGCTTATTATAATTTTCTAAAATGTTTTATCACATGTCAATACAAAGACCAAACTAACGTAGTACCTTTCAAAGAAGTTACCAGTGAAAAAATGTTGTCCACGTCTAGTCTATATAATTTCAAATGTCTTTTGGTTCTATATGTAAAAACATATAATATTAAGCTAAAGTGCTATTACTAGATTATAGTAATGTAATAAAATGATGGATGGATGTTATTACTATGCATGTCGAAAACATTTAGACAAAAATCTGGAAGAACACTAACGGCCTTACGAATGAAAACGGTATAAAATTAAACTTAGGAATAAATTGAATATAAGCAAAAATTATACTCAGTTTATATCTAAGTTTAACTTTATATCGCGTTTATTTTCAAGTCTGTTAAACTATAAATGGTGGTTTTTTAATATTCACCTGAAATGTTGTCCTCAACTGCTGAACTGATCTAGACAGCGAGTGCAAACATCTTACAGCTGCTAATCTTACCTGAAATTCAAATTAAACACTTCAATAGGTGAAAAAAACTTGAAATAGCTGGCAACAAAGACCATTGATTATCTGTGTTACATTCGATAGATGTCATAATTCAAATTTGACATATGTCAAATCTGTCAAAAGTCATTAGGAATTAAGCATAAGGAAATTTTCTCCCCATTAATATCATACAAAACTAATCACATTAATAAAAACCCACTTTTAAATTTCATCAATAGTAAGGTAATTTATCTGTGTGTAACATAGGGTATATTTATTTCGCGGACAAAGCCGCGAGCAACGGCTAGTAATGGTATAAAATAACTTACAGTGGCATCTTGATTATTCATTCCGTATACAACATGCACCATAAGACCGTGTGTTTCTATTATCCTCTTTCTGATATCTTCGTCATTAGCTCCCAGAGACGCGAAACACTTAAATGCGCCTTCCTTAGCGACCCCTGAGGGACACTCCACTAAATCTGCGAGCGAACACATCAAATGGTTCGATATCGCTGCTAACCTTTGTAATGACGTATCAACCTGAAACAAAAAATGCACTATTTAAAAAAAAAACAATTATAATTCTTTAAACACTTTACACGCCGCATTGTTTTGCCAGTTAACTTTAGTATACAAAAATATATAGTAGCATAAGAGTGTTAACTTGGACAGAAAAGCCATCCTGACAGACGCATAGAAAAAATATACTCTTTCTGTGTGTGCCCCTCCTCCGTCGTTTAAAAACATATCTGCTTTTGCAGATATGTGTAGCGGTCGATTCATTTCAGCGAATAAAATCGCCGATGTGTGTTTGTTGGTCTTTTTTATATTAAAATATTCTTAAATTCATATTAAATTACTAATATTTCCTTTAACCATTCCAACTAAGCTCTAGGTTTGTGCTAGAATATGGTTCACAATAGTGGAATGGCGGGATTCGAACCCTCAAAAATCGGTATTCCCAAACTATTAGGCTATTGGTGCTTAAATTTGTGAATTATTAAATCAAAGTTTCAATACCTCAGCTAAGTATGCCAAAGTTTCAGCGGCCGTTGCCCTTATGTCCTCCGGTATGTCTTTGGTACACAGTCGCGCCAGACACGGCAATGCACCGAAAACCACTCTGGTATTAACAAACACATATAAAATATATAGACTAGACATACACAACAAAAATTTTTCACCGGTACTTTCTCTGAAAGGTACTATCTTAGTTGTCAAATTTAGCGCCACCTAGTGTCCTTGTATTGACATGTAATAAAACATTTTACAAAATTATAATAAGCCCCATCTTTTTTATAAAATAAACTAAAACATATAAGCAGTGTCACAGAAAATATAAACAATTAAGTGTCAGTCCTACCGAATTCTTAATTTGTCTGATAAAAATCCAACGTGTAAAATGTGAATGAAACATCGGATTTTGTTACCTTGTCTGACAGTGACGTCATTTTAAGCTATCTGGGCCGCTATCAGCCAGTGTTGGGACAAGCCCTAAATATAATTTAATGACACCCATTGGCACTTATTTTGAATACAATTATATACATTGATATGTGGTTTTGAGACTATCTTATTGATATAGCGTTAGTGATCATATGAAAAATATCTCAAATGAAGTATCAACTACTGTGTATATTTCTTTAATCTCTTGGGATATTAAAAAACAATTTAAAAAGTCATATTTATTTAGTAATTGTTTTCGGATGTAAAATGGCGTTTACGTTTGTAATTGAGGACGAATAAAATTAAACACAAAGACCCTACCCTAAATCCATCGGTCGTTTTGGCTTCAGTAAGATATACAAATTTGGCAATGACCCAATAATTGCATGTTATATGTCTGTTAAAAAGGAATCGCAATACAATGATATAGCATATTCTTGCAATTTGGAAGTTTCCATAATCACATGTCTGTAAATCTTTTACTCAACGCACATGCTACCGGAGACAATGTACAATCGGGGGATTTGGTGGTGTTCTACATTAAGAGCCAGTCGTTTGAACGTTTTGTTCACATTAAGACGCTGAACAACGAATAGGTAGCCTTTCAATATGTATTTACGAAAAAAAGTCGTAAAGTACGATTTTTTTTTATCCCGTAGTATTACTAAATTGTTTTTTTGTATGGTAGTGTGTTTCTTTAGTACAGTCTTAATTTTATACACCGCGGATTTCCGCTACTGTACGTGAAAGTGTTACACGAGTTTGTAAGTTTTAGGTCAACAGCCAGTGTAACATTTTTTTTGTTTTTTTTAATGTTCATTTAGTGTATAGTATACCTGTTATCATCCGGCGGCAGAGCCCCCGCGCGGTGCAAAAAGGTGAGACAGCGCGCGGCGCCGAGCGCGACCGGCAGAGGCTTGTCACGTGACACTAGAAACGTTAGAAGTTCGGGTATCGTTTTGTCACCATGCCTAAAACGCATAGGTCTATGTCAATAAATTAACAAATATAGTGAATATTTACCTATATACTAAACATTTATATGGTGAAAACGAAACCGAACATTTTATTGTTATATTTTAGCTGGTGAAAATATTAGTAAATAAATAGTAGAAAAGAGTTTGATATATATCAAGAATGGTTTATAAGTTTATATACTGTTTTCATTATAAGAAAAATTAACTCAAAACAAAGTTAATCGGATGTGAATTAATACAGAGTTAGTACAAATATTAAGAAATGTACAATATTAAACTATTTGTAAAGAAAAATTATGTCATTACTGTTATGATGCTGTTATTCACAAATAAATAGCAATGCCGTAATTGATGTCATTAAGCAACATTAAAATCTATGGTATAGTTATTTAACTCTTAACTTGGTTGAGTATATGAGGAAATATGAAATATGAATGTGATGATATAAATGAAACAGATTTTTTTTAAATTAGTTCGTCACACTGGACACTATCGAATAAAGGGTTAATGTCTTATACACACTTATTTACTAATTAAATAGTAAAATTAACATAAAAAAAAATATATATATATATAGTTTTCAAATGTTAAAATATGCAACTTGTGTATACATACCGTGTGTTCAATGCAATCTGTGATACATTGGCATTCTCATAGCATACAGCTGCTAGCAGATCAAGAGCTGGTAAAGCGAGGGTGGGCGGTGGTGATGACTGTGATGCTAGCAATGCTGCTGCTGCCTCCAGGGTACCAGAGGAACAGAGAGCTTCCTGCTCTATTGGCCCTCCAACCCATATTGATAGTATCCGAACTATAGAAGCTCTGGAGTTTAGAGAACCTTCCCGTGCTATTTCTGTAATCAAAAAGGTTAAATAAATTTACTTGTTATTGCAAAAAGAAAACTAGTAATGCGAAACTAATAAACTTGAATATAGCCTGTTTATGCATTTTGCCATGATCTTGGCTTATCGCTTTTTCATCAATTTTTTCTTTGGATTTTGGGTGTATATTAGCAAAAGTATTGTACAAAAGTGTAATTGATTCTTCAGCAAATATCAGCAAGTTTTGTTAAATGTCTAGTTATAAAAATTGTTTATACTAATATTATAAAGAGGAAAGATCTGTATTTTTGTACATATTGAAATAATTAAAAAACTGCTGTGCCAATTTCATAAATTGTTTCACTATTAAAAAGCTATATTATCAGTGAGTCACATAGGCTATATTTTTTCATCCCACATGGACGAAGTAAAAGAGAACAGCTAGTTAATAAAATACTTACGTGTCAATTTAGCTAACAATTTCATATCCGCAGGCAACGCTGAAACTGGTGGTGGATAATGTAGGAAGAAACTTTTCAAAGCACTAAGCACAGCCTCCATTAATTTTGTATCTATAGGGACTGTTTTTAACAACTGCACCAATGAGGTAACAACTCCTTGCTCCACTAGTGTACTGACATCTTCTGTTGTACCTTTGGCCAGTGAACCTGGTGAAATGAAAACAACTAAATTAAAAATAAACCTAATAAATACAACCTTGACTGTGTTTATTTAAGACAGATAATAAGAGTAGATCTAACTTACAGAGATCATGGTTGGCCTAATATTTAATAAGTAAATTTATATACTAATAAATTAGTTGAATTGATCAATAAGTCTGTCATACTTCTTATTACTAATTAATTAGTAAATAATAAACACATAATACGAAATCAGAAATATGTTATGTTCGCTATCAACTAAGAATAGAGCAAAACTCATTGATATCAGAGGTCAATGCAACAAATATTGTTTTTAGTGTTCAATGCCTTTGAAATATTAATCTAAATATAAATTGTTCTATGTCAACAGAGCGCAATTAAATGTATGGAGAAATATATTACCTATTGTTATAGTAGCTTGCAATCTAACATCAGCATCGAGTGTTTCATCAGACATCAGCTGTAGCAATCGCGGCACAATTCCTTGTCGTATAACAGAACTTTTTTGTCTATTACTTCCAATAACTGAATTCTTTAAAGTCACTAACGCTTCTAACGTTTTATCAGCCTCTGATGAATACAGCTCATCGATATACGAACGAGAGCTTTCGATATCCTTGCGGTAAAATAATTTAGGTTATTTAAACACCAATAAATAACAATTGCAGTTACTTTAATTTTTATTGAAAATTTTTACTTACCATGAATATCGTGAGCTGCTGCATGTCTTATAGAATTTACGCAGCAATATTGTTAAAAATATCTCAGAAATAACTTCTGAAAACGATTCGCAATACGCTGTCGCTGTCAATTTCGCCTTACCACCTGTCACTGTTTGTCATTTTCAAAGTTCAGTCTTACAGAGTATACAGAAATGTTAATTATTTTTATACCTTTACATTACGTAATTCACAATAATGCAAATTAAGTATTTGGATTTTAATTTTTGTTGTCATTATCTTGTAATGCTAAGGAACATGAATTAGCAAGTATATAAAGCGTTTATAAATAAATAAGTAGCAAGAAACTGGATAGTAACTAGCAACACTCAGTTAACTTTATTTTTTTTATTCCTACAATCAATCACTCAATCAGTGCTCAGCTCAAAGATTTTTATTTTTATGATTTCTATTTTATTCGTTTCGTACTGGGTTTATTAGAACGTTTAAGTGAATTTTCTTCAGGAGTTGAAAGCAGTAAGATAACTTTCTAAGCAGAAAGAATTGAATGAATAATGGCAGACTCCGGAGTTGACACCAGTAATGAAAGTAGTGATAATCAAAACATTGATCATTCTCCGTGTATTATAGAATTTAATCCCTTAGCAAATTCGTTAGACTTGCCTGGAAATGAGGGGATATCAAGAGATTTCTTCGACGAACCTCACGATTTAATTGGTAAAATAAAATGTACCACGAAGGCCAGACATTGCCGGATTAAATATCGTTGCAGTGCTACGATTTATTCAACAAGAAATCAGAAGCTTCGATTTGCTGCTTCGACAAACAACTCCGAACTTGTGGAAAAATTACTGTCTTCGGGCGCTGATCCGAACTCTTCAGATGAGCATAAACGAAGTCCTTTACATTTAGCAGCATGTCGTGGATACGTCGATGTTGTAAAAGTTCTGTTAAGGCACGGCGCTAACCCTAATATAAAAGATACTCTTGGTAACACCCCATTGCACCTTGCGGCATGTACTAATCATATACCTGTGGTAATTGAACTGCTTGATGCTGGTACAGATGTTAATTCCAATGACAGGAATGGTCGAAATCCCATTCAATTGGCTCAAAGTAAATTAAAACTAATTCAAATGCGTCCAAGCGGTGCCGGTTATTTTGAAGAGACTCGCCAACTTATTAGTGAAATTTGCCTTGTTGTTGAGATGATGCTTAAATATATGAAAATTCAAAAAGCTGATTCTGGTGATCTCGAATCCGTCCGTCAGAGGCTTGAGTGTATTAGCACACGGGAGCAAGTGGAGTCGGAAGTTCAAAATTTACTTGACAGTCTTGACTCTTTAAAACTCAGATAAATTTATTATAAATGTTTTTATTTATCTACAAAACTAATAATAAATCTTTTAATTTCCTAATGTGAATAATAGATATATTTTCTAATTTAATTTTATCATTTTCACTTTGTGACAAATTCATGTTTGTTTCACATAAACAAGAAATGTTTGCCATGATTTAATAGTTATAAGATTTAATTATAATATTTAGAAATAATACATGAAATTGTATATGATATAAGAAATAAACATGTTTGATTTTCAATGGTATTTTAATGTTTTATTAACAGACCTTTGTTTAGAAAAATAATAAACTCATTGAAAAAGTAAGTTCAAAAAATACTTGGAAATAGAAAATTAAATGTGTGGTGTATGATTATAGAAGGTATACTTACATTCTAAAACATTATCATGGTTTAATTTGAAAAAGGTATGTGAAATCCCTTGAAAAAGAATTTTTTCAAGCCATGAACCATTATATGGATAAAAAAGTTCATTCTAATTCATAGTAGTAAATGTCTACATCATACGATTTTTGCTCCTCTTTTCTCATCTAGATGAAAAATAATAAAAACGCTATCAAAATATTAATTATTTATTAGTAACATTTTTATAAACTTTTAAAGTTCATAAATTTCTTGACGGTTATTATCAATGCTGCATGCAATTGTAAAACATTGAATAAACTCTAGTAACATTTGAACTCAACATATCTTAATATTTATGTACAGTTTACAGATTAAATAATTTTAAAATGTTAAAAATTTCAATGAAGGTGTGCTATTTATTTATTCTTTGGGTTGCCACTACTGTAACATTTGTACAAAAACATGCATCTCTGATATTCTCTTTAAAAAAAACCAGAGATATCAATAATGTTCATTTTCAACTTATGGTAATAGTGTTGAAAATTAAAACCAATTGAAAGTGAAAAAAACTTTAAAAAGGCATTTGTAGAAAATGCGTAACAATATTTAAAAAAAAAACAGAAAACCAATTACTGGGGTTTCGCTCTGTAGGCATCTATGGCAGAAAATTTTATTATCACAGAAATATTATAAAGTACACTTAATAAATTAATACTGCTAATATTAAGTAGAATCACACATCCCAAAACCATTCAAAACTATTATCTAAATTAATGCACACACCCTTATATTTTTTTTAATAAAATTACAATAAAATATAATATCTCGACAACATAATAGGGCAAGCATTATCTTAATGTAATTCTTAAAAAAATTGTGCCTCAAAGGAAATATGACGCCAAAGCGTTAAATGCTTTAATGAAAAATTGCAAAAATAATATAGAACTAAGGAAAAATATTTCATTTTTTTAAAATGTATTATTTCAGTACCAGCGACAGGCAAACAAAAACATTTTTTTATAAATAAAAATTGTTTAAAACAATTTTATAAAAAAACATTATTTAAATAAAATTGTCTAGATCTTAAAAGCTGCGCTTTAGCTGTAAAAAAAATTTGAATAAAATAAAACTCAAGAAAAACAAATAAAATTGCATTAAATGATCAATTCCTTGGGTAAATATGTTTGTAAGTGCATAAAAAATTTGGCACTTAGTTCCATACATTTGACAAACGTGACTAGCAACTAGATGTGATTGTTTTGAAGAGCTTACAACAAAATATCACAATTTTAACTTAAACAAATCCATAAATTATTACTGTAATAATTACACAATATTTAATATAACTTAAATCACAACTGCAATGGAATGCTTCATATAATTTCCCATCAGTAAATAGAGGTTAGAATTTAAAAAGTTGAGTTTGACCACAACCATTCAGTAACAGATTATTATGTCTTTTATATCTCAACATAGGCTCGGTTAAGTGGCAGGTTGATATCAGTCATTTAAGAAAATTCTTTTCATTTACATATCTTATTATTTTGTATCTGGAACGAGGAGATGGACTATATTAGGGAATATTTCCGCTTGAAGTGGACCGTATTCTACAAGCTCGCCGTCGACTGTCAAATAACCGTCGGGTCCCTCGGGAACTATTCTAAATGCACTAACAGGAATCATTTTTATGTACTCCGTGTTCACGTCGGAATGGGTCCCTTGACTCATACCAAGGAGAAACGATAGAATTTGAGATCTGGGTATACCCGCCTTAATGATAAGCATCCACATGACCCCGTCGGACAATTGCGAGCGAGGAGCGAAGAGCAAGTCCTCGCCTATGTACGCCTGGTACGATACATGCACCATGACGAATTCGCCCTCCTCGTGAACCCAGTGTGAGGGCAGCTGTGACATGAGGGAGGGCAGATGAGAGGCGGGGCCGTGCATACACGCGTGCACGGGGGACCGCATCTCCGAACCGCCGCTGGCTACGCTGTGATACTCGGACCCTCTTGTGCTGTAAAATGCACTCCTTCTCGAATTTACCGAGTACCAGGAATCGACTCGCTGATGTTTACCATTCACTGCGTTCGTGAAGACTTCAGTCTGCTCGTCGCAGTCAATGAACGCTTCCGCATCGGGGGAGTCGAGCGCGCCGTCCTGACTGACGCTGTGGCTGAGGGTGATCGGCAGTTTGGGTTTCGGAAGATTGTTCACATCCTTAATTTTAGCGTAACTAAGCACGCCTTTGTACTTTCTTAAGCCGACTAATCTCGCCAGCGCCCATAATGCGAACCTCTGTCCGCCTATAGCCCGCAGCCGCTCGCTCTCGATGTCGATGTCGGAAAGCAGACCCCAGCCAACCGACAGAAACGAGAACATAATCTGAAATCAAAATTAGATATTAAGTATAATAAATCATGTTAAAACAGAATTGCGACTGAACATATGGCACATGTCGTGACAAATATGCGTCACACGAACGATAATCGGGTAGATATGAACGTAACAGCAAGAATAATTGTATCCGCATCAACTCTCCTTGTTTGTTACGAGTGTGACGGACGCATTCAATTGAATAGTGTAACATTATCTTTGTCGCGGATAACGAAACTGTTACGACAAAAAGGTTAATTAGATATACATATAAATTGTTGATGATTATGTAAACATATTGATTGACTTCATAAAGGAATCGATATGCAACAGTGATAAGGTTATTGTAGAAATTTCTATCTGTATCGATGCAAAAACTTTAATTAGAGCTTACACTGGTTTTAGTTTCAACCCTGACGACATCCATAGGTGTGACCCTGCCCCTCGCCAGACCCATGGAGATGCCAGTAAGGTTCTCGCGTATGTACGGCTCGCTGAAACAATTACGACGTAATTAGATTCAATAAAGGAATCGTGCCGTTCGTGACCTGGTTTACTTTGCCTAATAAAAAATGTAATTGAATTATAATATGGAAACCTTTTAGATTCTTGTCAATAGGTGTTCCAGATTGTTAAAAAGAAAAATACCAGCCCTTAGGCTACAAGCAAGTAATCATATGAAAATTTTCTTTAAATGATTCCATTATCAATTTCAAGTACGACAATGCTAACTACAAATGTAAATACAAATGATGAAAATAAATCTGGATAGATACTTTAGTAGATATTATTCTAGTCTAGAACTCTATTCAGTCATTATTTTTTATTCGCTCCGGTCTCGAAATGAGGTTTTAAATGTTAACGAGCGACCTTCACCAACATGCAGTAAGTTTCCACTAAATGCACACCTACTACTGAAATATTGTTAACTCAGATTTTTCCATGAGAATGAGAGCGTTGACAATATGTTCGTTTACAATTATTTTGGCAGCGTAAACCCACGGTAATTAAAACAAACTGTTTTCAGTTGTATAAAATACATCTTTACAATTTCTAGCTTACTGACGTAAGTATACTTTGTTGTTATAATAATTCAACAAGTATTCATATGAAAATTTTCATTGTTATTTTAATGTTTTCTTCAACCAAAGTTTAAATAATATATACTTATTATAACTCTTGCCCGGGACGCTGACCGTGCGGATTTAAATACATTTTTTTTGGTTAATATTCATAAGCTTACCCTAATTAAAAAAAAACAATGATACACAAAGGATCTTTCTTAAAATTTAAAAACTTAGTTACTTAGGATCCCTAATTATCCAGGATACAAAGTGATAATTAAATCTAGCGGAATTACAAATCCTTATCTTATTTACGCTTTCAAAACTTGTCTTAGTTTTCATGGCCGTAATCGTAAGTCGAAATGATTATCCCCGCAGATAATAAACACATTGTGATATCATGATACTGTATTTATTAAGTTGCCAGTATTTTTAAATGCACGATAAGAACATTATGCGCGGTTCACACTTGGTTAGTAGCGCTTAATAAATGGATTGGTAATCAACTCCGCACAGTGTGAACTAGCACCAATGAGTACATACAATATATGACTGGTCGTCGCAATTGTTCAACTGTACTGACCAAGTGTGAACCGAGCATTAGATTTTTCGTAAAGATATTTGAAGGTTTTTTAATACTGGCAGGCGGAAAATCACCATTGGAAGTGGCTTATTATACTCGTCTTTTTTAGAAAAGTATAGTATGCTATGGGATCGGAAATTTCGAAGTGGTTAAATTGATGTTTAGCAACGAAAACCCGCTACATACGCTCAGTTCTGAATTAAAATGTTCAGTTGGAACTTAGCCTCTTTGGGGCGTCGGAACATGATTTAACCAAGTCATTTATGATTTAAATAAGAACATTTATTTAACCAAGTCTTAATCAAAAACGTATCAAGGAAATATTTAACCGTTTTTAAGTATTTTATCGCGATTAATTTTATCATTTTGGGTTAATTCGTTTTCCGCTTCCTAAATAAACATTGTACGAAAATTATTACATGCAATGCCTTTCACTTTAAAAAGAACTGAGATGGCGTTTATTTTTATAAGGGTGTTAAAGCAGTGTAAACCCAGGATTAGAAAAATATAAAGAAAAACCAGTACAGAACCTTTCAAGTGGTATAAAATTAAAGTTTTATTTATTTCGACCAAATATAAGCATTTTTGGTAGCAAAACAACTGGAACGGTTACCAAATACTTTGTCGTTACGGTTTTTATGTTACGCTTTCACTACACTATGACGAAATAGCTTCGTGTTTATAAAATCTTAACTCATATAAATCGTAAAATTGTTGTCTAAACACATTGTGTGGTTTCCATGTTATGGAAATTAGTATTATTACATTATTTTGCAAACAAAAAACTTAATAAAAACGATTTATTTCCCTTTACATTCAAACCATTCGTCCTTGAAATAAAATATCTACTTGTCATGTAAATGATAATTGTTTTGCCTCGTTGATCTGCGGGTAAAAAGAGCTATGAACAACAAATGACAAAGATTACCATGTTTTAAATCTATTAGCAGTAATATAACGGTTGCGACATTATCGAGCTACTTATCAAAATAAATCCAGGTTAGTCGGTAACTAGTTAATTACTACATGTTCTTTGTTGTTCATTATCACAGTCATAGAGCATAGTTACAATAGATGTGTCATACTTCCCTTCTTTGTTTCATATGTAATGTTATCCAGATGATATTTTATATTATAAACGCATTAATTTCTGTTACATGGCGAATTAAGAACTCTCGAAACATATGTACAAGTTTAACAACGGTAGAGCCCGCTCTAACATCTTCACACGAATAGGCCGGCTCGCCCGGTGCAATACCACACAGAATACAGGCGTGGAATGGGTGAAATTCCACGTTTCGTCTGAGTGTGATGCCGGAGACCAGTCCTTAGTCCCTTTTCCTTCCCACCCATTTTCTTACAAGAGAAAAATGGGAAATGAAAGTGGATTTGACGGTGGAGAAGACGCATAGGAAGGGGAAATATCCTGTTTATGCGCGTCTCCTCCTTCGTCGATTAAGGGTAGGCAACGCATCCGCTATTGCGAATGTCTATGGGCAGCGGTCGCTTCGCTATTTCGCCGCTTGCTTGTTTGCCACCTTATAATATAAAAAAGCACACTGTACACGAACACAAACTTATTATAGGCCTTTGATTATAAGTTTGACCGTGAATCTCTCATCTAAAAGGATTTTCCTACGTCTAGATAATCTTTGTTAGATTACTGCAATTGTGTAATAAAAGATACAATACTTTGTGATACATTCTTATCAGTATTGTCAGTCATAAAACATACAAATTTGTGAAATGTCCTCCGATGATTATCTCGCACGTGAAAAGTTAAAAATCATGTTTGTGCTGAAGATAACTTTACGACAGACGTTGTATTACTGAGCTAGTAATGACAGGCTATTCGATGTCCTAATTGTATATCTTCTTTACCTACTTTATAGCATGTAAATGTTACGCAAACATATTTATAAAGTTAGTGAGACCGCTCTTCCACTGGTTCCACACGCGACACATCTTCATTGTTGTATACAATGTTTCATTCCTACTAAACGAGACCACGATATTTAAAAATATAACAATCGTGCAGTGAATTGCTTAGTAAAAACGGATCTTCAGGACTGTAATTGCGAAAGAAGATTGTCTTATTCCATTTACGGAGCAAAATATTGCAAACAACATTGGCAAAACTATAGTACACGGATCTTACTGGTCGCGTTTATCGGTGTTATTAAAATCATAAACGTAAATCTATTACGGAAAATTATTAATCATTTTAAATAACACTTCCTGTATGAACATAGATTTATGTAAGAACATACATATCTAGAGCAAATGTGAAGACGACAATGTGTAAATAGAAAAAAGGTTAAGAATAATTGGAAATAAATCGTACCACTAAAAAAATACATGCGAATTGAGAACCTCTATCTTTTTTTAGTTGGTTAAAATATAATTGGCTAAAAAGTCTGGATTTTTTTTTTGTGACTGAATGGCCACTGTTTGCCTTCAAAAGGCATTTACAGATTCACCGGGCTTAAGGTGGCCGAGCGCAGATGGCGCTCAGCCTAAACGTCGTTTATGAGTAACTAAGCTCGAGGGCTCCCTCAGTAGCTTCGGCCTTTACCTTGTTATCTTTACCGGATTGGGAGAAGGCTGGAAGTCAATGTAAGATGGTATTGTGAAATATTGGTAAATAGGTATAAATGACGGAATGCAACACTTAACAATTTACCCGCTAATGAAAACAACTGGTTCAATTAGTTATTCATTATTATTATTAGGCCGTAGCAAAATGTTAACTTGAAATTCCAAACAACTCGTGGAAGGATATTTTGTTTTACCTTGAAGAACATTTAACATATATTTTTTGGAAAACAATGTAAATAAGAAAATAAATTATACGCAAAAAGATTTAATTAAATAGAAACAAACATGTGAAACGTGTTAGCTAAATTTATAATCAATTTATATTTTACTCTGCACAATTTTATGCAGCTACGGTTTTACTTATCTGTAGCGTTGTAACTTATTTACTTAAATGTATTATTTTTCTGTTCAGAAATTACATTAATAATATTACTTAGAAGCTTAGAGAATTACGTAACTGTTTACCACAAGTCCTTGATTCAATTCTATGAACTTACAAAAATTATTTAGAATGGTTATTTGAGACCTAATGAGAACAGATTTCGGAAATTTATACTTAGTGTGAACTACACCATATGTTTACAATCACATTGCTTTCTCTTATTCTCTTAAAGCAAACGAGAGGATAGGCTATTGGCCATATGTTTTACAAACTCAGAAACAATGTTCTCACAGAATCCGGGACATAGATTATTACTTCATACATATCTTAATCTGTGGTTTATTTTGGTTTTTATATTATTGTAAGAACGAAGTTTCCAAATGCTTACGTAAATCTATTATACAACATTATATTACACTTATTTTGTTGCATGCAGAAACCGGCATACTGAAAACTGGTTTGATTATAATAACAAGCTCCTAATCTGAATAAAAACTGAATATTTCTACTCTCAACAGAAATAAAAAGTTTCTAGTAAAAAAAGGCATTTCAATAACATTTGTGTTTATAAGTAATTCTTCAAGATTTTAAGCAAATAAGTTATCTTACCATTTGTTTTCAAAAGAAGAAAAAAAGTTGTAGACCCGACCGCATTGAATTTTGTATTTGAAAACACTTTCTCTGTGCTATTTTGAATTTCCGCAGCGTAGTTTTGAAAAGCCTCTTCCAACGTGTTCAAAAACAAATGAATATTTCAACAGAGAACAGAATGCTTTGATCTCACGTTCATTTAAAATGTAAATACCACGATAACCAACAATACCTCGGCGGATAAATGAAAATTTCGAAACATACGGCTACACTCAAGAGGTTTTATATAATTTCTGAAGCAATCCCTTATGTAGATTTTCATAGTGTTCATTTGATGACGATTGTCGTGTGGTCACATTAAGTGAAACGTTATTTTGGATTAATAGAATAATCAGAAGGATCTAAATCTAATAATATACACTATGTACCGCCCGTAAAGATTGATTAGCAAGCCTGAATACGATGGTATGTCTTAAAATGAATGTCTCCTTTTTTATTTAAAAATATTTCATTCGTCCGCACAAAAAATTGCACTTTAAAGTAAAAACCATTTTAATATTAAATCATAACTATCAAGGACATCAAGATTCACACACTTTATATTTACTTTTAAATTATTCAAGTTTTCACATAAACACCTTAATTCGCAGACTGGGTCGTATAGCATAATAAGATCCTTCTAGACTAGCTATATTTAATTATTATTCGGATTTATCGGTCAATATCTAAATGTCCTTAATAAAAGACTGCATATAATTTTACTCGGTTTTATTTTTTTACTACCAAAAACTTACAATAAAAAACACAAAAATAGCAGCGACATTATCCACTTACCAACACGAACAAAAAATTGACCAAATCTTTCGAACCGGTCAGTATAAAGTTCATTGAAACCTTAAACGACTTAGAGACTTACAATTTACTTTTTCTCATACTATATCTACACTTTTAGTGACGCTTAAACCACTCTCTCTCGCATATTTTGACATACACATTTCAATATCACACACAGTCATAAAAAAAATAACGTTACTCATATGACAACCGCAAATACCAATTCCAAATATTGTTATTTGAAACTTAATTGCGAAAAAATAATTCAATTTGAAATTACAAAACAACATCTGTTAAAAGCTCACACAGATTAATTTGACTAAACATCTGATAAGTAGTACTTCACTGGTTTACTGGCAGTAAACAAAGGAAAAAATTAAACAATCACCAATTCCCGCCCACCGGTAAAAAATACGCAGTAACCCCTCTTGTAACACTCATGTCACTGCATGGAGGATGTTAGTCAATTTGCAATGTCATATTAAAGTGAGTAGCTAAACGGTGTATTATGACCTATCTAGAGCTATCTAGAACACAGGTGCAGTCAATAATTAAATAGCCCTAGCCAAAACATAATACAAATAAATCATTTTTGATGTGGTTGATTTTTCATTAATCCCAAACTACCTTACTCAGAGCTTGTAACTAGTTGTTAAGTGAAAACCTTAGTGTAAGTCATACAAAGGCAGAAAAATTTATTACTCCTAGTTTGACAGCAAGATCGACGAGTTTAAAAAAAAAATACGAAAAAGATCTTAGATTCTGTTAAATAGTTTAGCACCAGTGAATAAGTGAACATAGCCCATAGAAGGTTAACTTGTTGTATTCAATAATCTATGGTATACTAATATTATAAAGAGGCACAATTTGTATTTTTGTATGTATTGAAATAATCCAAAAACTACTAGACCGATTTGAAGAACAAAAAGCTATATTCTTTGTTATGTCTGAGTATGCCATGCCTTTTATTATTTTTTTTTATTCCACGTAAACAAAGTCACAAGCAACAGCTAGTAGACAATAACTTTGGGTTGTCACCAATATTTACAAAACATCGATTCTTGCAAATATATCAAATCCTTACTTAATTTGAAAAATTCCGTAAAAATAAACATTAGATAAATGGCCATGCAAATCAGAGTAATAATATCAAAAACCTCTGTAAGAACAGAAAAAAAAGTGCATAAACGAGTAATGAAGGTAAACGAGAGCGCGTCTTTTATCAAGGTGTTTGCGGAGGTCAGAGTGAAGTTATGGTTTTGACCTTTGATGCATAAGTAAATTTGAAAATAATAGTAAGCGAAATTTACTATTCTCTTATTCAAACAAGGTTTGATAACAATGTTTTTAGTGAATATCATGAGGTCTTACACAATAATTGATTTGACCTTAAGATTAGTTTTAAAGTGTTTTTGTTTTGACAATTTCATTGGGATACCATCACACACCTATTTCTTTAACTTGGGATAAGATGTACAGAGCTGCTTCTCTATAAAAATCATATAGGATTCCCATTCATTAAAGATCCTCGGAGTGAAGTATTATCATAATACTTTTTTTTTTATAACATAATGTGACAAATGGGCAAGCAGCCTCCTAAATCGACTGCTGCCCATAGACATCCACAATTGCACATGCGTTGCCTACCCTTATCCAACAGAGGTGGAGACGAACATGAAGAGAATATCTCCCCTTCCTATGTGTCTCCTCCTCCGCCAAATCCATTTCCCCTTCCCATCCTCTCCTTATAAAAAAAGGGTGGTAAAGAGAAAGGAACTTAAATTAGGCCTCTATATATATACTATACATAATATACTAGTATCATATCATTTAAAACCATATAAACAAAATTAAAAAAAAATCATATTCCTTACATTTACCTATACCTTCCAAAATTATCATTATGTGATAAATACCTTATATTACTTTCCTTAGTGGCATATAAATGATTTAAAGATAAGAAATCACTTACTTGTAATGATAGCAGATAGTTCTGGCCAAGCCATTGCCTGAGCCACATGGAAGGATGGCTAGGGGCACCTCTGCTAAGGCCTGTTGCCAGTCCA
>NW_013528137.1:712699-724537 GCF_000836215.1 Papilio polytes | reverse complement strand
GCCAACCATAAACATTTCTTGTGCGAACAAATTCTCGTGCATATTGTGCGTATTTTGTAATATGTAAATCATATGGAACTTCAGCTTCTTGAAGTAACGGAGCAGATTTAGTTTGGAATAACTCCCTAGCTTTCCCCGGCCCAGATTTAGGGTTAAGCAAGATAAGCAATTTCTTATCATTCTGGGGGATAACCGTTGTTATAGACTGGTTGGCTATCAAACACTTAATACTAGTTCTCCATTTTTGTGCCTCTTTGTAATTATCTTCATATTTATCGTAGGAGCGGAACCTTAATGTTATTGTTGTCCTTTCCCTTTTTAAAGTGCGACGACTTCGCTTCAAGGTGTAAGCGAAAATATATAGATAAGCGCTAATGTCACTTTCATCTAGGTCTCCGCTATTTTCATCTACTACTTTTAGCTGCTGAGGACCCACCAGAGAACTACAGACGCAGGAACCAGCTCCTGCTCGGCGTCGCTTGCTTCTCATACACTTACTGCCAATGATGTCTCGTAAAAGAATCGTTTGTTCTTTAGAACTATCATCGGTTTCTTTTATCAATGACAGTCCTTTAGATGTTAGTCGAACTCGAAACACAGACTTCTTCTTGGACAGAATGTAAAACGTCTCTTCAAGATAAACTTGTTCTTTACAATCAACATTTTCTTTCTCAATTGTGTTGGGTACGTCCTTTCCTAACATTGGTTCCGCCATAACTAATTTGACAAATAACTGACTGTTTATTTATTGTCCACATGGATTTTCACAATTGCCATCATCGAAAACATTGTATTAAAAAACAATGTTAAATCCAGCACAACAAAGGCAATAAATACGAAAAAAGCAGCGTAACTCAACTTATGTTACGTTTTTTACATAATTAAATTTTTACAACGTTATTTTATCCATTAATCCTCAAAACGAACTACTTGGGAAACAAATTCACTTTAATATATAGCAACTCTAAAATACTTCAGCTGTTACGCTGTCACTGTCACAACGTTAACGTCAACGAAGACGTGTTTATTGTTTACTTATTTTAAGAATTTAGTAAAAATCAAAGTGATGTAATCATAATGCTGCTGTATTAAACACAATCTTTTATTGTCATAAGCTTATAGACCTAAATTTCCATAAAAAAAACATCATTTGACTACATATGATAGTCTATAAATTTTAAGGTTAAAGCTGTGGAGTATATTTTACAATGAAGCACAGAATTTTAGAACTATACAGCGGTATTGGAGGAATGCACTGTGCTTGGAATGGTAAATAAACGTTTTTACTGTGTAAAATGTTAAGTTGTCAACACTTTAATCGTATTTAAATTTCAGAATCGAAACTAGATGGCGAGATAGTTGCAGCTGTTGATATTAACACAGTAGCAAATGAAGTTTACCTATACAACTTTCCCGAGTCAAATTTGATGACCAGAAATATCCAAGCTTTAAGTATTGAAGAGTTAACTAATATGAATGTTGACACAATACTAATGTCGCCACCATGCCAACCATTTACTAGAAATGGTAAATACTTAGACGAAAATGACCCCAGAACTAATTCTTTTCTATATATAATAAACACACTTGACAAATTTGACAAACTCCAGTACATATTAATGGAAAATGTAAAAGGTTTTGAGATTTCAACAGTAAGAAATCTATTCATAGACAAATTGCTCCAATGTCAATTTGACTACCAAGAGTTTCTCTTATGTCCTTCTAATGTTGGAGTTCCAAATTCTAGACTCAGATATTACTGCATTGCAAGGAAAACAACTTCAATATGGACTTTTAAAAGAAAATCTGAAATAGTAAGTATTATTTACATTTTTTAATTAATAGTTTTAATTTTCATTGTACAAATATTTACTTATTTACAGATGACATCACTACCAAAAGACTATGGGGCTCCAGACTCAATAGAAAGTATGATAGAAAATAATGTATCAGACAAATTTCTTGTTAAAAATAATATACTGAAGCGTGGAAATGTATTAGATATCATTCAAAAAGAATCAAAAAGATCATGTTGCTTTACCAAAGCTTACTCTCATTATGCGGAAGGCACTGGATCTGTGTATACAGAAGAAAGTCCAGAAGTTGTAAAGAAATGTTTCATAAAAGCTAATAAATTTGAAGTAGGTAGTGACAATTTTATAGAAACACTAAAGGAACTAAATTTAAGATATTTTACACCCAAAGAAGTATCATTGTTAATGTCCTTTCCTTCAACTTATAAGTTTCCAGAAACAATATCTATGAAACAATGTTACAGACTTCTTGGTAATAGCATTAATGTGAAAGTAGTTAGTGAATTATTAAAACTGTTATTTAATTAAAATATATTCTATATTTGTTATAGAATCTTATTCAAATATATTTTTGTTAAGTGGTCACATGTATAGGGGATGTCGTCATTTATATTAAACAATTCAGTATCAGGAAATTGAGTTTGATTTCATTTGAAAATATAGTATTCTAATCTGACTTGAAGTTTGTTTTATAATGATCCATTAGCCAGCACTTGTCTTGCTCTTCTCTTAGCTCTATGGTTCAAAACTCGCATCCGTAACATAACAGCTATAGAGGAGATTGTCCCCAACACAAATGACCAAATGGTGAATTTCCAAAATGCTCTCTCTTCTAAATATGCAACACGATCACAGCTGAAAATAATAAAATAAATAATATAAAATATTTGATTTTTATTAGTATTTACCCTGACAAAAATGATTATTATGTCCCATTATTGTTTGTTTTCATTGACAATCTAGATACTAAACCAATTTTGTTGAGTAAGATGACATTAAATTTGTCTTCTCCCTCTGAGGATTATAAGACACCAGTCAGTCAAACTTTTTGTATTTTTTTAGTAACAAATAGAGTTATTTATTTACCTTCTGGTTACCGTTTCACCATTTTCGCATTTCAAAATTTCCTTAAAGCTTGTATGAATGCAAACTCCTATGCTTTTACTTCTGATTTCAAACTCTAAAAAAAAAATTTAAAAGATAAAGTGGAAGAATGTTGCTTTAGTATCACTTGTTTCAACTGTTTAGTATGTTTATGTAATGTGATTCCGTTTTAGTCTTATTGTATCCTATCAGCACAATATTTCTACCTGAACAAGGATGGCATTCATTGATAATTTTATAAGGCTGGTGCATCCAGCAAGTAGAATTATTTTCAGAAGGAAATGTTTTATTCTTCATTCTACTACTTCCAGATAATGTGTCAGCCAAGTGCGATTCCAAAATTAGGATTACGAGAGTCAATCTGTAAAATACAATTGCGTAATGTAAAATTATGATTCATAAACATAAAAATGCTTTTGTATTTATTTTTCAATACTTTACTATTTTACGTACATTCCTAAAGATACTGTTCCTAACAACATGCATTTTTTCGAACATGTTTCTATCATTGTCTTCGATGTTTGTTTCGATTATAAACTGATGAGTCCAACGTCGTAATTCTTCTGGCCTAATTTTCTGTAATCAAGAAAACTGTTGCCTCGATCACTGTTTAATGAACTAGTGTCGATTATTCAGAGCAGTTTCATTTAGTATATCCTGGAATTACAATCTATTCATATTTATCAGTTTTTTTTAAGAAAATCACCAACAAAACACCTATCCAACTTGACTTTGACAGGAACGTGGAATGTCAAAATTGACAACAGTCAAAATATTTTCAATGTTTTCATAATTAAAAACAAAAAACCCTACCTTTGTAAAAGATAAGATGGGTTTTATAAAAATATTTTGCAATTTGCTCGCAGAAGATAATACAATACAAAAAATGTGCATTCCAGTAAATCATTAATTTTGTTAGATGCGCTACATAGTTATTTATAAGTTTGGTGAGTGATTTTAAGTGCGGTTAAAATAATACAAAAGTGTAGTGAATTTTTGCAGTGTTCACGTTTATGAATCTTAAATTAATGGCATGTGGGTAGTTTTAACATGTTAACGTAAAGGAGGTTTTATGGCGTTCATCAAAAATATTTAATAAAGTATGGCAATATTAATTTGTAAATAAATCTGCAAAAATGGCATATTTTAAGCGCCATGTTTGTTGAAAACGTAAACGGAATAGAAAGCGGTGTTTTTTTTTGTTTAGACACTTAGCTGAAGTGTAATGTACTCTGTGATAAGAGTTATGTAAAAAAACTCCAAACAGTTTTGTTTTGTTCTAATTTGAGTTTAAAACCAAATTAAAATGGCTCTACCCAACGAGACATTAAGATCTTTTCACCTTTATGTGACCCATGTGGATGGCGAGGGTCATTTCCTGAAGATCAGTGGTCAGCTCGACCAGCCTTCTTCGTTGATGATAGAGAGTTTGTTCGATGGTGCTCGAGAAAGTTTGGAAAAAGGAGTGGGTGCCGTCCCACCGGCTGTAATAACCGAAGGTATTATTTGTGCCGCGAAATACAAAGATGGTAAATTTTATAGAGCTAAGATTATTAATATAACTAACCTTGCCACTGGATTGGTCGGTGTACATTTCATAGATTATGGAAATAAGGATATAATCTCTGTGAGCACTATTAGATTTTTAGATACCTACGATCCGTTGTTCTTACAAATGCGTGGGCAGTCTTCGGACTATTATTTATCTCGTGTAATGCATCCGTCAGGAAGGTGGGAAGAACCCTTACTACTAAAACTTCAAAGCTTACTTTGCAATGCAGAATATCCTGCTACAACAGAACTAAACACCCGGACTTTACCTATAATATCAATACAATTTAAAGGGAATGATTTATCTTCTCATCTTGTTACAAATAGGTTTGGTATAGCCCTGCCTCTAGTTAAACAAGAAGCATTGTTGTTACAACTGTTAGAAAAACAGCAAATGTCCAATTGGCAACCAACATTTTTGAATGAAAGTCACTTTTCGGAACATGTTCCATTTCTGATAAATCAAAACTTTCCAAATCCAGCATCAGCTATGCGTTTAAACCAAGGTATGTCATTGCCCATTAATGGAAGTTTTGTTCCTCCACCTATAAATCAAAGATTATTAATTAACAAAGTCCCAAGAAACCATGCCAATTTAAAAGCTCCGATTCGTCAACCACATACTGCTGCAGCGTTGTCTCCTGCCTTGCCTGTGTCTGATCAGCCCTCACCAGTAGCTGCCTCCAAACCTCCATCACCAAAGAAGTCTATAACATATAAAAGTCGGCTACTGGAAGTTAACTCACAACATAAGGTGTTTGTCTCATTTGCTGAAGAGGGCCCAGAGCTATTTGCCGTCCAACTTGTGAGTGATGCAAAGAAATTACAAGACATGATGGATGAAATAAATAAAAGACCTCACAGCAGCCTTAAAGAACCCCCAATGATTGGGACAGTGTGCTTAGGTAGGATGTCAGGAGACAGAATTATATGCAGAGCAATTGTAATGAATCTATCTGGTTCTCAATGTAAATTATTCTTTGTTGATTTTGGTGATACAGAGATGGTCTCATACTATGACATATTTGATATACCTGAAGAGTTTGTGAAGCCAAATGTATTTGCTTTGAGATTCTGTCTGTCACAAGTAAAGAAGTTGGAGAAGGGTCCTTATTTGAATGAAACTTTTAAACAGCTTGTTAATGGCAAAGTATTAACATTGAAAGTGGTATCACCTGAAGGACCTCCTCTTATTCAGTATGGTGAGCTATTCTTGGATAACAAAAATGTTCTAGACTTGCTCACAGCAAACATGAAAGACCAGTTACAGTTCAAATGGGTAGACTTGCTACCACTGGGCAACCGTAGATCTGTATTAGTTTCATATGTAGACAGTTGCTTAAAGTTCTATGTTCAGCTATCAGATAAGATTGATGAGTTGAATGCAGTTATGGAAGCTGTGAAAGCCCATTGTGAGAGTAAATCATCACCCGGTGAGTTGCCAGTAGGTGCAGCTTGCTGTGCCAGGTTCCCTGATGATGACAACTGGTACAGAGCTAGAGTGAAAGACACAAAAGGTAACAAAGTCATAGTAACTTATGTGGATTATGGGAATGAGCAGGAAGTTAATGTATCAGACTTGAGAACCATAACACCAGATCTAATAAGACTGCCAGCACAAGCACTAAAGTGTGCTCTAAAGGTATGTTAATATCTAAAGCTAATAAACCACACTAGAAACATCTTGACCATTAATGCAATTGTGTCAACAATCATATTAAAAGGGAAATATTAATACCCTCTTTAGTTTAGTATTTCCCACTAAAGTTTCTACAACTAAGTGACAGTTTTATTAAAAGGTTATAGTATAAAAAAACAAAGAGTTTTAATATGTTTATTATTTATTCTCTATTGTTTTGCATCTTATTTGCCATCTGTTGTTATGTTGTGATTATTCAAAATGTTCTTTTTTGTCTTAGGGTTATGAGAATAAAGCAATTGAGACCAAAACATCAAACCAGTTGGAAATGTTGGCTTTGGAGAAGACATTAATGGCACACATAGTTGGAATGCTGTCAAGTGACACAATGCTTGTCACTTTAGTTGACGACACTGTCACACCTCCGCTGGATGTGGCACGTAGGATGAATCAGCTATCACAGCCTAGAAGTGTTGAGGTAAGAATAAATAATACCATAGTAATCATGTGTGAGTTTAACAAATAGTGGTGAATGTAAAATATAGTTTATCTCTTTTTATTATACTAAAAGTAGTCGTACTTGTACAAAATTTAATCTTTACGTAATAAATAAATAATAAATACCCTAAAGATTCAGGATATCCAATCGCATTGTCGAGGGACCAGAACCCACCAGAGAATGGTACAAAAATATTAGTAAACTAGCTTTCGCCCGCGACTTCGATCTCGTGGAATTAAAAAACACACAAGTGTAGCCTATGTGTTCTTCCAGACTATCATCTACATCTGTTTAAATTACAAACTCTAACACACAAACATCCATCCATCCAAACGTTCGCATTTATAATATTAGTTGATTAAGAAAAATGTGATATTTTGATTACAAAGAGGTATATGAAACTATTTACGTACGAGCTGTTGCCCGCGACTTCGTCCGCGTGGCATTAGTAAACATACGAGCTATATAAATTACAAAAAGCTACGTATCCCTCGAGAACCGGACACTTATCGGGGATGAAGCTTATCCTATGTGTACTCCAGACTTTGTTTTATATCTGTGCCAAAATTCAATAAGATATGTTGAACCGTCGCAGAATGATCGAGTAAACATTAAAAAACTAAATTAATGAATCGAACGGGAACCGTAACTATTCCCGGGATAAAAAGTAGCCTATGTGTTCTTCCAGACTATGCTCTAAATCTGTACCAAATTTCATGGAGATCCATTCAGCCGCTTAGGCTACAAACGCTAACAAACATCAATCTATCCATCCATCCATCCATCGCATTTCGCATTTATAATATTAGTAATATTAGTAAGATTACCACTGGGTTGCCTGTAAGAGATTGCCGATAGCAATACAGCCTCCCTTGTGTAAATATTATAGTAGCTTAATATTAGTAAATCTGACAATGAAACCCAATTGGTGTCATTGTCAGATGATTGTTGTGCACTATTTGACTAATGTAGTTAATGTGACAACCATAGAAGTGCAATGACAAGTGAACAATACACTTAGTGTTACAGAGGCCATAAGCATTCATAATTGAATGAACTCGGCTATGTCTTACGATTATTATAAAAGCAAAAGTTTAGTTGTATGTTTGTTACTTTGTAGCGTAAACTGCTGAATGTGTATGAAATTTGGCATAGATGTAGATGATAGCCTGAAAGAATACATAAACTACATTTGTTTTTTTTATTCTAATTAGACATGGACAAAGATGCAAATGCTATATGAATATGAAATAGATTTATTCAAATGATTTTGGACATTATATTACCAATGAATTGCTAGACAACTAGACTCTTGTATGAAAAATAAAATTTACAGATTTATGTAAGATGGTGATTATTTATTTCTTTAACAATAAAATAGATGTACAATATATTGACCTCATTTACATTATCATTATGAGATTATCTGTGTAAGTCATGAGGGCAATTGGTTTAAAAAAAGCCTATCCAGTTAATACCAGTTTCGATTCATAAAAATGATTAAAATTAACTTTTTTATCAGGCTAAAGCAACGACACCTGTCCGTGCCGATCCGCCGGAGAACTTCAGTTCCCCAGACAGCGTGTCTGATGACGGCAGGAAAAAGAACTATCGCCGGGAGAAGAGTTTCAAAGAAGATCGTAGACCGCCGAAAGAAGGAAACGAAGAATTTGGACAGAGAGGAAGCAGCTTTAGGGGAAGGTATTTAGACTTTTAGAAGCATAAACGGAAATTCTTTTTGTACTTTTGTAATTAATAAACTCAAAAACTACTGCACCTTTCAAAACTTCTTTGCTAAAGATAGCTACATTATCTTAGAGTACCATAGACCGTGTTTATTTCTTTTTTTTTTCAATTTACGCGCGAACTCTCTCGTGGATGAAATCTGTATTTAGTATTGTTATTTGTATATCAGTTAATTTTCGTACGTCAAGATCCTTTTTCGTGTTATTTATTTATAACTCGAGTGTTTACAAGCAAAATTTAGTTTGTGTTAATATGTACCTAATGTCTGTTTCATGTTTGATCGCGCGTGTCGTTGCTAAATCGAACGGTAGTGAAACTTTCTAAACAATCTTTTCGTAGAATACAACAGACTGCATTGTTCCTTTCGCTGAAATCTTTTGAATGCATTTGTAATTTCTTGAAGATTTCTATATTTGCCTATATGCGATAACTTTGCGGTTTAGGATAGATGAAGTTGACGATTTTGTGTAGTATAAGTGATTTTTTTTTGTTCTTTACTTATTTCCTACTATACTATTTGTTTTCAGATAATAGCTATCCTATCTGAAATCTTAGTTCTATTCTTAATTATACTAATCTTATAAAAGCGAATGAATGGATGGATGATTTTTACCACCTATCTCCAAAACGGATTAACGGATCTCGATGAAAGGCACAGATGTAGAATTTTGGAAGTTTACGAATACGGGCAGAACCTAGTATAGTTACAGTAGTCAAAGACATACGAAATCTCAAGACTTTTAATACTTTATCTCACTTTAGATAAAGATAAAAAAATCGGTCAAAATATCAGATAAAACGTAAGCAAAGCTTGTATTACACAAGATTCAGTTTACAAGTGGCTAGATATCTTCTGGTCAATTCAAATGTTTTTATATTGTTTAGAATACAGAGATAGACATATCAGTTATATAGTCTATATTTAGATCTGTATTTGTTGAAAATGTTCGTTTAAAGTGTATTTGTAAATTGCGATGATACAATACTATTATAATAATCTACAAACATAGATTTTGAAGTTTAAAATAATAAACAGCTGGTTGAATTCGATGTGAAAACTACATTTAAAACAATGGTCGTTCATTGCAATTCTCATTTACATAACGATAAAGATATATTATTTATTCCCAGATATTTTTGCAATGCAGATGATGATGATCAATTTATTATACTTTTATTTTCTTGCAGACGTTTTCAGATTTTTAATCAAAGAATTTGATTTACTCTTAATTATATTTTAAGTCAGTTTTAACATTCGTGTCTTAAGATCTGAAGATCCATATAAATGACTAGCTGTTTCTCGCGTCGTCGTCCGCGCGGAAATAAATATTGTAATCAATATAGCCTATGTTACTCAGTAATTTGGTAGCTATTCATTGGTGAAGGAATTTTTGAAATCGGCCCAGCAGTTTTTGAGTTATACCAATACATAAAAAAATACAAATCTCCTCTTTATAATATTAGTATAGATATCTGGTGTAATATATACGCCGCAGATGATATTATATATCAAAGCTGTCTTGAAAAATAGCGCAGATTATAGAATAGTTTAATTGAGAAAATTTTATCAAAGTACCCTATATTTTTAATTTATTTTCAAGATATAAATTGAACAAACCTCATAGCCAACGTTATACCTGAATTCGGAGCAAAAAATAACAATATAACAGATTCATGGCTACTTCGACCTTCGTTTGGGTTCTTTGAACTCATTGCACGCGACTTTTTAGTTGTTACGTGATTTCATACTCATAAGATGTATAGGTAACTGCCTCCGATATTATTTTAGATTATAAATAAACTACTATGTGTTTATGATATGTGTTTATTCGCGTGTGTTAAAAAGTGTCTTTTATAACAGGGAACATAAAGATGGCTTCGATCGGTCCGGACCAGGACGGCATAGCGACAAGTTTGGCGGGAAACCAGATAGAGGGGACAGGTTTGTTACAAAAATTATAATTGTATACTAGCTGTTGCCCGCTGCTTTTCCACGCAATATTAAGATAAAAAATATTATATACCCATCTATGTCAGCTACCCTTCAGTGAAAGTGGGGTCGAAATTTGCCCAGCCGTATCGGAGATTACCCGGAACAAACGCGGCTTGCGAATAGGCAGACAAAAATTTTTAAATGCCATTTTCGTTATCAGCAACGCAAATACATCATCTTCTGAAAAAATCTGTATTTTTTCTTTTGATATTACAAACAGACACTCCAATTTTATTATATGTACATATAGATAGATAGAAGAAGATAGAATAGATAGCTAGATTAACAAAAAAACCCTTTTATATGTAAAAATAAAAATAAAAAATTACTTATAGTATTTTATTACATTTCCTAGTTATAATACTACTTAAAACTTTCTAATATTATATGCAAAATGTTCTTAATAATAGGTACAGTTTGTATTTGAATAATGACTCACCTTTGAAAGTTATAATGACTTCTAAACATGCTAATAAATGAATCATAATTTTACAGTTACTTTATCTTACGCATGCGATAATGTACCGTGTGAACATAAACATTCAGTCTATTTTAAAACACATGTGTCTTTCTTTGATGTTTAATTTTGTTAAAAGCAGTTTATATAGTATTTTAACGCGCCATTCATTTTTATATCTGTCTGATTACGTAAGTTTTCGATATTAACAGAAAAACTGCTAAACTGCTTGCCTTATTTCAGTAAATTTGTGCCTTTTTATTTTAGAATTCTATTTGTGGGTGTGGCTCTAAACTAAATATAAATAATAAGCTTTTTAATAGAACTTTGAGGTTTAGTTAATGTTTTTTACTCTAGACGTGGTAAACCTCGTGAGAACCACGTGGTGTCGCCGAGCCAGCCGACTGATAACTGGGATGAAGGTGCCGCGGCCGCGCACCCTCAGCCCCAACAACCCTCGCAGCCCTCGCACCCCCAGCACCAGCAACCCGCCTTCCAGCCACGACAGAACAATAGGGAGTATCAAAGGTTAGTACCATGTTGTAAGGTTTGGTGCCTGTCCCACCACTGGCTGATAAAGGCTCAGATAGCTTAAAAATGACGTCCGATATTTCCATCACATTTTTACACATTGGATTATCAGACAATTTAAAATTTGGTGGGACAGACCCTAATTATTATATTATAGGAATTAATTTGTGTTTCTAAATAGTAATAAATAGGAATCCTATGTTCTTATTACTTTTTAGTTAATGAAATCTATTTTTGTGTACAAGTTAACTTAAGATGAAAATGCTCTTCCTTCGGTTATTAACTGGCTTGGTTATATTGAATGTTTTTGTATGAATAAGTATATTATTTTATTTTTAAATTTTAGTCAATATAGTAACTTAAAGTAAGTTTAAATGTCAATTAGTAATATCAGTAAGGTTAAAATAATTAGGAAACTAAACAATGTGAACGTGCACAGAAGAAAACCTAGATCGGATCAGGAGAAAACGAATCCGAAATCGGGATGGAAGGGGAAAGAGTCCG
>NW_013528137.1:707264-712653 GCF_000836215.1 Papilio polytes | reverse complement strand
AAGACCGGCTGCGACGGTACACACCTGCTTACCCCGCATTAACACCGCCGTTATCTTACATGCCTTGTGCATTGTCAGCTTGCTGCACTCACAACGTTAATTCTAACTGCCACACTGCACTTAGAGTAGAATTATTGCCACTAAAGGAGTCTCTTAGTGTAGATTTAAACATTTGCATTATGATACCTTTTAAGTAATTATTAAAATACTCCGTGACAGTAAATGCATATGTTTCATAAGATTTTTTAATACATAATGCTCTGTTATTTTTGTAATTATAACAATATTTAAATCTCTTATTTATTTACACAAATGATAAAATATTAATAAAGCTTGTAAAATCGTTGTTCGAAGGACCTTTATTTTTTTTCATTCATAAAGAAAGTATTTATATTCAACTTGCACATTCCGGGAATCTTTGAAGTGCGTTTCCAATTATTATTTACCTGTTACGCACAGGTTTTAATATTGAAAATTGTAGCAAATGTCTTAGGTTTATTACAAATCCATTATAGTAATGTATTACTACAAAGTAAGCATTAATTCATGTATCATTTGTTCTGGTTTCTTCGCCCCATTTGCTCGTTAGCACGCTCGGGTACGCACATCATTAAGGGCTGTCACACCCATTTTTAATATGATCAAAATATAGTTGAAATCATAAACCTAAGGCAGTAATAGTTTAACAAAATAATACTAAAAACAAATATACGTTTTTACATTGTAAGAACAATAATTTAAAAAATCTGTATTACTAACTTTTTTCTACAACAATTAATCTCTCCATCGTCCTTACTATCGTTAAAGTATTATTTTATGCAACTACGTCTATATATGTCATACATATATTTTTGCACTAAAATATGGTATGTAATAAATACCCGAGTTTTAAAAGAAACTAGATTTCGTTTGCGACTCTGTCTGCGGGTATAAAGAAAACACAAATACTTCTGTTATTGTTGTTGCTTACAGCCTATATGTTCTTCCAGACTGTTCTACATTTTTGTCAACTTTCAAAGACAACCGTTTAACCATTTACGGGGTAAACTGTAATAAACAAACATACATCCAACTATACTATTGCATTATATTAGTTAGAAGTAAGATTGTGCCAACCCTACGCACCGTTAACGGTAATCCACATACAAATGCTCTTTAAAATTCAATTACAATTTAATTTATGCTTTCATCATTAACTAAATTGATTACAGAAAAAAGGCATAAATAATTTTTCCATGTAAACTTTTTTACTGATAGCAATGCACTGTCTTACTATTACTACATGCGAAAGTATAGATGGATGGATGTTTTTACTACTTATCCAAAACAACTAAACGGATCTTATAGAATTGGCTTAACATAGAACATAGTCTGGAAGAACACAGGCTACTAAGTTTGTTATTTAATACCGTGCAAGCGGAGTCGCGGTCGACTGTTAGTATTTTAAGATGTTAGGTAATAACTTTATCTTGTGCCCATGTAAATAAAATAATTCAAATACGCTGTATACATGAATATCAATGTATCTGCAAACTAAATTGTTTTACTTGTTTATTTGCATTAATATTACCTAGTAAAGGTTTTTGTAACAGCACTATTTTCTCTAACATATTGCTTTACTTTTTTAACCTTTTTTGCTTTTAGAAATAGGTAGATTTAGACGTTTAATTTTTATCAAAATTCATCGGCTCATGAAATGTGTTTTGTCTGGTTTGTGGTATTGATTCAAATATTTTCTCTAATCAATGTGTACATTTTTAGTTTTTGTAAATAATGTGTTATTAATATCTTGCCTAACGTATTGTTTTAATCAAATCCTACTTAACCGATTTATTAATTGTAACAGTGTACAGTAACCATTTAATTTTGTATTTTCATTCTATGTTATGAATCACATTTTCGAATCATTTCGTGCAACCCAATTCGCTCCGATTGCAACTTTCACTCGTGCACTTTTAAGTGAAAGCGTTTATTACGAACTCTTTCGATATCGTAACCAACTGCTACTGTAACAAAAACTGATAATTTACAGGGAAAATAAACCTAACCAAGACGAATGGGAAGAGAAAGATAAACCGAGAGAGAATAGACGCGAAAATCGCGGCGATAGACGTGATAATTGGGGAGATAAGAAAGAGAACTGGAATCAAAAGAGAGAGTTTAGAGACAACAGGTCTGAGAGAGGAGAGAGAACTAGGAGCAATTTCACGCCGAGAGACCGAGCTGAAAGAAGCGATAGATATGGATCCGATACTGATAAAAAATCCGATAAGAGTTTTCGTTCGCAAGACAGTAATAAGGGAGATCGCGCTGGACGCGCCCCGCCGTACAAGAGTAGAAGCAAATTCACACAAGTTCAGTACAAGGAGCTCCCAGATCCAGTTACCCTAGACACGCTATATGCTGAACAAACTATAGAAGCGAACGCTCAACATGAGGTCTCGGTAACATGGATCATATCGCCGGAGAATTTTTATACTCAAATACTGTCGTTGCAGCCGAAGTTTCTTGAAATGATGCACTCGATACCTGAACTATACAAAGGCGTTAAATCGTACACTGGGATAGTGCCTGTAGGAGCGTCGGTCTTAGCTCGTTACCCCGCAGATGGTGTCCTCTACCGGGCCACTGTGGTATCCGTCCAGCCTTTCTCTAAATTCATAGTTAGATACGTCGATTTTGGTAATAAGCAATTAGTCGACGCGAAAGACATTTGGCAGCTAGACAAGCAATTGCTAGAATTACCTAAAATGGCAGTTCATTGCTCTCTGGTCGGTGTATCACCGAAAGATGGTGAATGGAAAGCGGACCCGGAGATAGACCTGTGTTTCAATGCGCCGCGATATCAATGCGTGTTCCAAGAGAATATGGACGGCCAATATAAGGTGTCGCTGTGGAACAATGGCGTCAGCGTCGCTGATACACTGGTGGAGAAGCAGCTTGCTATCCTGTCTGAACATCAGTCTTCTGTTACATTGAAAGGTATGTCAAACAGGTATTTCATACTATGTATAACTTCATTCAATATACCCCTTGGTGGAATTAAAAAATGGTAAAACATAGCCTGTGTGATTCACTGATAACGTAGCTTATTAATGGTAAATGAATTTTTGAAATTGGCCTAGAAGTTTTAAAGTTACATCGATACATAAAAAATCAAAAAATACAAATCTTTCCTCTTTATAATATTATAATAGATTTTCAAAATTTAACTTATATAGACCTTTCGAGTCTTTATATTTATTTATTTTTATTTTCACACTACAGACGATGATGGCGCTGAATATATGGTTTCTGAGTCCCAAATATGCAGAGGTTGGAATTCCAATTGGGATTATTATTTTATAATGTTTGTGTGTGTTTTGTTTTTGTATGATTTTTCGGTCCTATCGCATGACGCTTTGAATAAAAGCCATTCAAATTCTTGAATTACTCTTATGATATGCTTTTATCTCTTCCTTATTTCTATCTAAAATGTGTTAATGACTCGCTAGCTTGGTTTTTGTATGTTTGTGGTTTGTCTATGGTTGAAGTAAAAAGATAAAGAAGCTAAAAGTCGTATCTCCATTTCAACGCTATGTCGTAATGAGTTCATCATTTTCAAACTGTAATTCTATTTAAATCCACATCAACCACTGACATTTTATCCCTTTCATGGTATATACATATTTCGTTATATTTTTAAACAGTCCTAAAATCTTCAAAGAAATCGTTCCATACAAGATGTACTACGAAATTTTTGTAGCTATTTTCAGACACATTTGAAGTATCCATCGCCTATTTCAGACGAAGCTATCGACCTGACGATCATCATAGGTCAGCAGATCCTCTGCCGCGTGACGCATGTGGAATCCTTGGACAAGTTCTACGTCCAACTCGACCTGGACAAGGCGGACTTGGTGGAGAGCGCCATTGCCAACTTTGATGTCAATAAAGTAAGTATATCATATTTGGAAGGTAATTGGTTTACATTCCAATTTGGAATTAAAACAGGATAAAACCAAACAAATATTTCTCACACTAGATTTAAAAAGTGACATAAATTAACCTAATATTCTAAAGAAGAAAATTTTGTATTTTTGGTATGTATTGAAATAACTCCAAAACTACTGGACCAAATTCAAAAATTCTTTCATCATTATAAAGCTATCTTATTAGTAAAATAGGCTATATTTTTTAATTTCACGCGGGCGAAGTCGCGAGTAAGTAATAATGTGAAATCTATATTTTTTCCATTTCCAGCTGACTCCTTTAGGCGCGGACAGTCTCGCGGAAGGTATCCATTGCACCGTCCGACACGAGGAGAAGATATACCGCGCGATACTCAACGACGTGTCCGACACTAACAATATAAAGGCGGTGTTGCCAGACTACGGACATTCTATTACTACCTCATTACAAAATGTAAGTACATATAATATAATTATGAATTAATCTCATTTCTCTTTTAAATAAATATATACATACCGTGAACAACAGATAAAAAAAAAAAACAATTAAATTAACATGGTTATTATATAAATGCGATAGTGAACCTACCTAGGGTCCGTTCACACAAAGCAGATTTTAAAAACTAGCTGTTGCCCGCAATTTCGCCTTAATGGAGTTTAAAAGTTCAATACAAACCTTCTCGCCTTGTTTTAAGTCTAACTTGCTCTTGAAATTATAAGACGTGCAAGTAAAATTAAATCTGGTTTAATTTTTTTGCGTTGTAAATGTGCTCGGTTCTACATTTTCTGTATTCTAATATTAAAATGTAATCAAACCGCATTTTTGACCGAATAATAAGATCGAGAATATGTTTCTCAACATGTTTTTAGTCAGTCTAAACGGAGTATAAACGTTCAGGTGATGATCCTGCCGACGGAGCTGAGCGTGTACTACTACCAGACGCTGGAGTGCGGGCTGCACAACTACAGCGGTGACGTCACCGCGCTCCTCGCGCTCGATGACGTCAGAGCCCGACTCACCCACAACAAATTCATAATATACATAAATAGTGTTGAAGGAATCAGGTTGGTTTGTGTTCGGAAATTTTATCAGTAACTTGCTTTAGCCCGCGATTCCGTCGGTATGGAATTAAAAAAAAACAAAAGCAAGTAGCCTATATGTTCTTCCAGACTATCGTCTACGTCTATACCAAATTTCATCGAGATCCGTTCAGAAGTTTAGGCTACAAACTAACAAACATCCATCCATCCAAACTTTCGCATTTATAATATTAGTAAGATTACATAATCAAAAGATGACAATCCAAAAAGTGAGATTTTATTTATCAATTATTCACTTTTTTTAGCATTAATGAAATTACGATTATTTTCCCCTTTTTAGGTTATTAACAACACTATACGACCCCTCTACTGGTCAAAAGATAGCAATCTTCGAGCCG
>NW_013528137.1:702903-705921 GCF_000836215.1 Papilio polytes | reverse complement strand
GTCGGCGACACCTCCGTACCAGTAGATGTCCTCATTGTTCTCAAAGATATTATGACTTATGTGGACATTTATGTTAATGGCCAAAACATAACCGATAAACTGGTCTCAGAAGGTCATGCCACAAGATCTGAAGAGAATGAATGCGGTGACCTCCCCTCGTGCTTCGCCAGTCATGTTAACTCACCTTCCGAGTTCTGGATACAATTGGAGACCGCTACGGCAGAACTGCAAGCCATGGAGGCGGCGATGGTAGATGCAGAGAACTTCCCTGAACTTAAAGAGAGGGAGGAGGGTGTTATCTGTGCGGCTAAGTATCCTGAGGACGGCGCCTGGTACAGGGCGCAAGTGATTGTTGATGGATCCGAAGGTACTGAGGTGCTGTTTATGGATTATGGTAACGCGTCCATTGCCAACGAATTGCGAAGTCTTTCCGATGAATTGAAAGTCAAACCTGCCCTGTCCAGAAAATGCGCGCTCCAGAAACCACGCGATATCAAATCCTGGTCTCGCAAGTCGGAAATAAAGTTCAACGAGTTGGCTGCGGAGGGAGCGACCATTTTCAATATACAGTTCATAGCTGCGGGAGATATTTCCATAGTGGAACTATACTTGGAAGGGAAGTCGGTAACGGAGGAGCTCGTCGGTCTGTGTGAGGAGCAGCCCATGTCCGAAAGACCGACGCCTCTCGGACAAGACTTACATACCAGCGGCAAAATCTGTTACGTCCATTCATTAGATGAATTTTATGTGCAGACTAATGAATCAGATGCCGTCTTGGATAAAATAACGGAAGAGTTATCTCAAGGTGAGGAATTCGAGCAAGTTCCCGATCTTAAAGTCGGGTCGGTTTGTGCGGCGCTGTGGGCGGAGGACGAGCAGTGGTATAGAGCTAAAATCTTGGAGTTCTGTGATGTAGGTTATCACGTGCAGTTTATTGACTACGGAAACAAAGCTAAATGCGATACGTTTAGACAGTTGCCCGAGGATCTTAGCATTATCGAACCCATAGCTAAGTGTTGTCGACTCGCCAGCGTCTCTAATGAGGATGCAAAAGTGAAGCTAGAAGAATTAGCCGCAGACGGAGCGACGACATTCCAAATAGAATTCTTAGATAGTTTAAAGGAACCGACGCTGGTCAAACTATTATTAGATGGCAAAGACGTTTGTTCTATAATACTATCTAGTACTAATTTAAAAGAGAAAATTGTCACATCCGACAAAATAGAAGAGGCTGTTGTAACTAGTCAAGAAGTAATCGAAGAAGAAACGGTTGCCGAGCCAGTTGTTGAAAAAGTAGATAGCGATAAGAGTATAGAAGAGGAAACAGTTAGCACTACTTTAGATACGTCGGAACATAAATCTCCAGATCTCAGTGAGAGTGTAGCGAGTAATAGTCCAGTAGAGGAGAACAAATTAGAAGCCAATGATAATAAAAATGTTAATGAAAGTGAAACACGGGACCAAATATCGTCTAAAATTGATAGTAGTGTAGAAAAAGTTGAAAATAAAAATGAATCTACGAAGACGGTAAGCAGTGAATCGAATAATTCTACTTCTAATGGTGACACTTCATTACCTTCGACTCCCGTGAAAGCGGAGCCTGTTGTAGAGAAAACAGAGACCAAGGAAGATTTAAAGGAATCTAAATAGAAATAAACTGAATGTATGTTGATTTACACTATTTCTAATTATACGCTCTTTTGTGATAGACTAACTAATCTTATGACTGCATTTGAGCAATATAGATAGACTGAATGACTGAGTGACTGAATGTGATGTACGATTCTATTCGTATCATATATTTCTGATTATTATTTTGTAATTACTCAATATTTAAAATGTCTGTTTTGTTAAGGTTTTGTTTGATTTTTCGTAATGATTGTTGCCCCTAGTGATATACGAAAGTTACTTACATGCTATTACATATATAAGGACTGTTAATAATTGTTTCTATATTTTATTTAACTTTGACGAAAATATTAAAAAAAAAACTTTTTTTTCGCTTATTTCCGGATTTCGTATGAATACTCGTATTATTTGCTTTAATAGCTTTCGAAGCTAACTTGTCTATTGTTAGTTTTTAAGTTTTTTTTTTTTTACTTTTATTTTGCAGCTCCTTTGTAGTAATGTTTAACATTCCCGGTGATTTTTTTTTGTTTAAAATTAAAAGTTATGTTTCCAGAGAGTTACACTTTAATATTTAATTTTTTTTTCAATATAATTGTCATAAAAAATAAATAAGCAATGTATCCAAATGGTTACGGAGGTATTTAAACTCGGTTTAAAACGATTTCAGTTTTTCATATTTCATGTATATTTTATGTTCGCATATTGTTTAGTTGTTGCAGAAAATAAAATTTTTATAAAGCTTTATTCTTTTTTTATTATTTCCCCACATTAATTTTAAGCAAAAACATTTTGAATGGTGAAGAAAATAACACACTCAATTAAATTATTTATTTTTCAAAAGAAAATATGTATAAAATCCACAAAAACATCTGTACAATCTTAAATTTATTGTCGAGATATTTACAACACATCTAAATAAAAATAGAAGACATGAAATATTTATTGTAATAAGTAGATCGCATTTTCCGGAGTAAATCTATCGATACTGTAAAGATAAAAAATCAACAATCGCCTTTAAAAAAACAAAAACTTGGTCTTTGTTATACAGTTTGAAGATATTTGAAATAAATATCTGAATTTTTAAAAATCATGTTCATCAATATGTTAATATTGAATCATTGTTAAATTGGACAATAACTAGAAATGCCAAAATTTATAACACAAAATTCTTGATCGAATATTCATTAGGACATTGCAAAAAAACATCAAGTATTTGAACAATTTCTTATTTTAATCAGAAAACTTACATCTACATAAATTCATAAAAAATAATACAATCTAGGAGTATTCAACAAAAAAATTACATTAATTATTTAATAAGTCCTATAATGCCGATATCTTTTAAATCATCATGTTTTTCTAGTATTAGTCCTTTTTCATTAGCGAGAT
>NW_013528137.1:702350-702862 GCF_000836215.1 Papilio polytes | reverse complement strand
TCGCCGTCACCTCCTCCTTTTCACCTTCTTTACTCTTATTGGTCAGCATCCTCCACGTGCAATGTTTTAATTGCTTCATATCCACCTTTTTTGCTCTCATCGCGTAAGGTATGAAGATTTTCGCCACCTGAAATCAGACAATTTTTTTTATACAAATGTACAATCGGGAAAAATCTCGGTGTTCCAACTCAAAAGTTAGTTGTTTTGTACGCATTGAGACGCATAACTAATAGGATACAGCTAATAAAGATTTAAACTCTTGTTTATTTGTAAGAATAGGTTAAGTTTATCACAAGTAACAAGTCAATTTTAGTATAAACGTAATACCGTGAATTTCAGCGACTGTACAGTAAGGGACATTAGCGATGTTCCTCTTAATTATTATTCTGCGTATTCCAATGCAGCCAAAGCGTTGAAATGTAGTTTGTCAGTAAAAGTAATATTAAAGTTACCTTGGTGGGAGGCTCCAGCATGTCTCCGATCTCCTCCGGCTGCTGGTCCTTGAGCTGGTC
>NW_013528137.1:692594-700319 GCF_000836215.1 Papilio polytes | reverse complement strand
CACTATCGTCTGCCGTATCGGTGCGTTCCACCGGAGATCCCGGAGCCCCACTTGTAGCACTAGAGGATCGCTACTGAGAGGGTTTTAGTAAGTATAACCCTACATAACCATGTCCCACCCCGGGGACAAGATATATTCATTAAGATTTATCCCGCGAAATAAAAATACAAGGCCGACAATCCCGTTTGTACCTGCCCTTATGGTCATCGTGGTGACGTTCTCCTCAATTCAGTTGCGGCCTCAACTCGTTACTACAGATACAAACGCAACGTTAATTTCACTGAGCCCGAAGCTCCGAAAGTCACCGCGACTGAAGTCGTAGTGGAAGCCTTCCCTACTCAGGTTAAACTCGAAACCAAAAAGATAGAAAAAGAAAAGAAGGCGTAAAATGTACTTTGTCATAAACACAAAAGTAACTTATGAACAAATATGACAATATAAAGTATGACATAGACGGGCATATTATAGACTAGTTTTTTATATTAACATTGCGTGGCCGAAGTCGCGGGTAACAGCTGGTTTATCATATTAGTAGTAAAAGTTACCGAAGAGATCGTTGTGCAGGTCGTCGTGCGGAATGGGCTCGACGTCCGCGTTGACGTCGAAGGCCAGCGCCTGCTGCGACAGGTTCAGCCGCTCCTCCACCCACTTGCTGACGCGGCTCTCGCTGTCACACACACACAATAAACATATATAAAACTAGCTGTTGGTCGCGGTTACGAAGCTTTTTAATGGGGAAAGAATTATACAAATCGGCCCAGTAGTTTTTGTGTTATTTTAATACATACGAAAGTCTAAAAATACAATTTTCGAAGTAATTTCAATCTTACCAAATGTGCTAGTTTTCAAATTACTGAAATATGGCCGATAAAATCAAATGCAATCTAAGGATATGCTCCAAATCCGTCAATGGTTACTTTTATTACGCTGGTGATGATGATGATCCTATTACACATGAAAATAAAAGTGTTTTATATGGTTAGCTGCAACATTGCGAGCAGTTAACTTATGGTAGGCTCCAAGCGCATTAGCGGAGACAGATAATGAGCTGGTGATATACTGACGTGTACTCCGTGTCAGGGTCCCAGTTGGTGATGGAGAATGCGGCGAAGGGTTCGCAGATGCGGTCCGCGCTGGTGAAGGCGGGCAACAGCCTGCTCGCCAGCGTCATCTTCTCGCTCAGCTCCAAATATTCTGATTCATTGCTGATTGGCTCCAAGTACGGAGTATCCGTTCTGGAAATGTATAAAAGGACATTATCATCTGAGACACTACAGCCGCTGGTGGGCCTGGTTCAGTAAATTGCATACTATGTCAAATTTTATTTAATAGGTTAACTTAAGGAACCCAGTATATTTTTTTTACCAGCCTTTTCTCATCAAAAGTAAGGTTTAAAAAATAAATAACAGTTATTCCAATCGCATAAATGATAAAAAAAAACTCCTCTACTCTATGATCCAATCTGTTTTAACAGGCCTATAGGTTAGTTCATTATAACAGCAACATTATTAATAACCAAGCAGAACATAAATAACAAATAAGATGTGCTTAATAAAATTTGACTAATGAATTTTATTTCACAGAAGGCGATAAAATGGAATATCACAGACCATGTTTCCAAATCAACTACTACTAAATTAAGAAGCGCCAATAGCCTAACAGTTAGGGGTACGGACTACCGATGTTACGGTCAAGGCTCCCGCTATTCGACGAATGTCGTGAACCATATCCCAACACAAGCCTAGTCTTAGTTGGAATGGTGAAAGGAAATATTAGTAAATTAACAAAAATAATCTAATATTTTAATAAAAAAAATCTTACCTCAATATAAGTGCTAAGGTGTCATCATGTATAGGCAGGGTGGCATTGAAGGCTCTATTGGAGGAGGTGACATCGCCCGCGGTTGCCCCCAGCCTCTCGAAAAACGGATCTGAAAATATTTACCAACCACATGTAACAACAAAACTGTACATCATAATACTTCATACTAATGTTATAAATGTGAAAGTTTAGATGGATGTTTGTAGCCAAAACGGCTTAACGGATTTCGATGAACACATAGGCTACTTGCATTAGTTTTTTTTAACTCAGCGCGGAAGGAGACGCGGGAGAAAGCTAATTTTTTATAAAGCATCTTTTTAAAATCTGTATTAGATAACAGTTATAATATCCTTTTATCTAGTACAAAGAATTTCCAATAAAATATATTGAAATGTTATTAAAATCAAGTTTTCAAAGTATGTTACTGAGTAAATGCTGGATTACTCTTATTATTTCTTCACTGAGGGATATTTAACAACTCTGAGTGTAGGAGTTAATAAAGCAACAGCTTTTGCTCTTCTACATACTCTTCTAAGAGAGGAAAGACATATTCTTGTATGTGACAGTAAATTAAAACCTATTGGACCAATTAAAAAAAATAGTTTATTATTGTATTCTGTGGCAATATCTAATACTATTTTTTTTTTAATTTCGCACAGTCGTGGATAAAAGATGTAATATATAAAATTGCATATTACTGACCAACAAAATCATTAGAATCAAAATCTCCATTAAAGACTTCAGGGTTGGCTGCGATGGCACCCTTAGTTCTCTTCTTTTTCTTTTTAACGGTGGCGCTGTCTGCCGGCTCCTCACCAACCTCCTCATTGTCATCTTTCTTACCTCGCTTCGCCTATTAAATGAATAGAAGTTTAAGGAATATGAAAACGGCGCCATGTTGCGGGAAAATTTGAAACTAAATACTTTGTGGACATTAGAATAATGCAATAGAGAAAACTGAAGCAACCCCAGAATATCATCTATGGGAAATCAATACTAAGAGAATGCTGGAGTGACTCTGAGTACAGAGTTAATTAAGAATTGAATTCTAAAACTATACATATAGTAGAAAACATCAATAATGGAAAAATATAAAATTATGAAGGCTTTAAAAAATTATTTAATTAATCATTACAATTTTCCATTATATTTTTTTTCTAGTTGAGAACTATGTTTATAAACAATAATTGCTATTGTTAGTTACAGTCTAGAAAGTTTACCTGAGCAGCTTTGCTAAGTCCTCCGGCCATTTTAAGCACATCATAATGCACTGCGTCCACCCTGTAGGAGTAGATGCGTGCGGATGCGTCCACCACAGTAGAGGCAGTCTGCAGGTTGTCCATACGCGCGTCGTGACGTCGCAACATTGACGTCATGAAGTCTATCAGCTGCAGATTCCATGCATTATCTTTGTTGATTTTCTGAAAATTAATGGCAATGGATTATTTTAATGGGGTTCGGATATACTATTTAGCTGGAATAAAGAACTGATAAAGCTCAGATTATTTTAAGGTAAGCCTAATGGTTATTTATCATTTTTTTTACTTATATTTGTATTATTGACACTTGTTTTTAATTATTTGAAAAACAGTGTTATGTGTTCCCAATACTGATCATATTTGAAAAAGATAAACTAATTATCAGTTGATTACAATAAATAGTATTAGTGTGATTGTCTATATTTTTGTATGTATTGAAATAATTAAAAAACTACTGGGCCAATTTCAAAAATTCTTTCACCATTAAAAAGCTATGTTATCGCTGGCAAAGGTTATATTTTTACTTCTTACATGGATGAAGCCACAAACAACAAAGTTGTAGGTTGGATAATCTTTGGCATGAACCATATCAAATGCTTCAAAATTGGAAATGGTGACAAATAATATTTCTTATTGGTAAATTAACAATTACAAATATGTTGTATTAAAAATAACAGTATTTACATTTTCTGCATACAATTTGAGACAGCCTTGGAAATGTTCTTTCTGCGGTGATGATGACATTGTGTCTTTACTCCGTCCGGGAGAAGCCAGTGGTGTGGATGTGACCAGGGCACGCTCCGACGCCACCAATGACGAACGCTCAGCATCGTCATCATTACGTTCCTAAAACATTAAAATCAAGACCTAGAAATAATACCCAAAGTTTTGCTTGACGATAAGGGAACATAGTAACTTGTGTAAGTTATGGTATTAATTGTAGTATATTTTTTTAACAATTAAAGTTAAAGCAAAAGTCTAGATAACGAGTTACAATTTTTGTGTCAACAAACAAGGCAATAATAAAAAGTTCTATGGCATATTACTTATAAGAGCGTATTGAATGTTCAAAAGGGTTACAGTAACTGTAGACATAACTTTTGACAAAAACATTTTTATATTGCGAAAATAAGTTACCTCGTCCCTGTTTATCCGATTTTTTTGCGCTATAAGACTTCTCCTACGTAAAGGACTGCTGATCCCGCCAACACTCAACCTAGCAACCGGGGTGTTAATTATCGAAGTGTCCATCATCATAACATTCAAATCACTTTTTGATATACACAACTCGTTGATAATGCATTAAAACACTAATTTAATAAAGTTTAAGTTAATAAGTAATTGTTAAATCAAATCTTTTTAACAGTTATCAATCTTTATCAACAAAACTGTTTATATAATTCAAAATTGTATCTGTAACGGACGAACGTTTCGTTTCACAAAAACGTCCATGAATTCGAATAAAAAATTTTAGCCATTTCAACTCGTTTATAAAATCATGACCAACCGATTCGATATTTTATAATCATTAGATTACATTAATTACCCGAAGTCGAGATTCAATTCAATTGTAATCAATTTGGACTATCTAAATGTAATATACAATCCAAGGGTTTCTAGGTTTTTCGTAGTAAAACAATGTTTAGTTTATTCACTCAAAACTTTTAAATATTTACCCACTGGTGTAAATAATCAAGATCCATTATAATAATTACTAGTTTTACTAATTGCTTGAGCCAATGCTCATAAAAGCTCATTTTAACTTTTTTATTTTAACTTAATTAATAAAATTTCTAATATGATTTTAATTGAATGTTTTATGCAGCTATGTAGTTAAAATTGAAAGAAGTCTATTTAAGAATTTTATTTTTAAGTTAAACTTAACCAAATCCACCCATTCTTCTGCATTTATAATCTATATTCCCAGCTGTTTGTAATTGGTTTTCGGTTTGTAAACGGTGCGCTTGTTGCCAACTTCCCGTCAGTCATTTTATTTGCTCACAGAAAGTTCGCGGTCGACAAATCAGTAAAAATCTTTGTCATCTGCAAGTAATTTTAAAAGTGACAAAATGAGTGCTGGAATGCCTGAATTGGGCTCCAAAATAAGCCTAATATCGAAAGCCGACATTCGCTACGAAGGCCGTCTTTTTACCGTCGATCCTCAAGAATGTACCATCGCTTTAGCTAGCGGTAAGTTGACAAATGGATACTCAGGATATCTGCCTATATTAGTTAAACACGTATAAAAAGTGTCTATTTTAGTGTTCTCAAGTATTATAAGTGGAATTATTATGAATATTAGAATTCAGGTAATAATAGCAGCTCTTAAAATTGAACTATTCGTTTCCCTCCTATAGTTGTTTGTTG
Organism: Papilio polytes; assembly: GCF_000836215.1. Classification (NCBI taxonomy): domain Eukaryota; kingdom Metazoa; phylum Arthropoda; class Insecta; order Lepidoptera; family Papilionidae; genus Papilio; species Papilio polytes. The sequence goes on along the minus strand of NW_013528137.1, from coordinate 694,872 downwards.
ACTTTTAAGGGTAGTTTTGTCTGGCATTAATAAAACGAAATCCTTTTCCTTACATTTAGTATTGAATGATTTCAAATAAAAGATTTAGTTAGATAATCACGTTTAATTCCATCTACCCTCACAGTAATTACATGACCCGCCTTTCCGACCGATGTTACACTTTGATGACGTTGATACTGAATCCCTGTAAACAACTTCTGTTTGGTTTTTCTAAGATGTAACAATTTCAACACGATATTTCTAGAAGTTGTCTGTTTATTCATAAGTTAATAGATGTTTTTTCACTAAGATGCAATTATTTAGTTATTAAAATGCGTAAATAAAGATAGCTTTTTTTTTATACTTACAGTACATTGAACTTAAAAAAATAGTTGTAATGGTTTTATGTAGTAGGTAGGTTGATGCTTTCATGAAATTTAGAATAAAACTGATAATTTACTGATTGTCAGAATGTACATGAATGTTATTCTACTACCAGTTACATTTTGTTAATTTTTTAATTATTGTAATTCATTTCTTAAATCTTTAAATTTTCACAGTGAGGTCATATGGAACTGAGGACCGTGAGACGCAATTCCCGGTGGCACCACAAACTCAGGTGTATGACTACATCTTATTTCGTGGGTCTGACATCAAGGATATCCGTGTGCTGAACAATGTCCCCACCATCGCCAATGACCCTGCAATCATGCAGATGTCTGTGCCTCCGTCTCTCACTCCTGGGACCACTCAGGGACAGTACGGAGGGCAGTTCAACCACCCTGTGGTGGGTCAGGCGGGGCAGCAGTATGCCCAGTACCACCCAATGTCGGGATTCCCCACCAATGTTCACGCTCAGCTAAACAAGACGAGTGAGTTGTCTCCACAAGCATCGGTGGACCTGGCTCCACAACCTCAGCCAGCCACTGCTCCGATAGGATCCGGAGTCATTCACCATGCCAACCAAGTGAAAGACCAAGGTTTATTTAATTTGGAAAATGTCAGCTTTGGCTTACATATGCTACTTTGCGATTTTTGTCTTAACAAACAAATGCTTTGTAATCTGAGGGTATTGAAAATATTTGGTTCAGAAATTAAGTTTTATTAGAAAGTATGTACAAAGCAATTGATTTGTGACTGCATTAACATTAATCTGCATGCATTTTTTTCACCCACCCTCATCTTTAGATTTTTATAAATGATCACATCTCTATTTTATCTACCTAATAATATATATTGTATCTAACCCTCTTACTTGCAGATTTTTAACCCTACAGTACCTAACAAACTAATTGTTATTGTTATTTTTCATAAATGTAACTACAAAGTCAAAAGAAAATTCTGTGTATCAGTTTAATATTAATTCATATAATGATTAACAAAAAAATAATTATTTACCTATCTAATAACCTAACAAGTGAGTTATTATTAAAAAAAAATAACTACAAAATTAACAACAGAAAATCGCAATCTGCATCTTCTTTCCTTGGTCTGTTGCTTGTGCAATAAATAAATAATTTTGATTTGATTATTTTCAAATAATTAATATAGATATTAAGTTTTAAGGATATGTTTCTAATATCTACATTTAGTCAAAAAAAGGTAAAAAAAAAGAAATTTAAACTAATAAGGAAAATAAAAAAATCTTATATATTTTTTTCTTTTATATGCTACAATGCTTTGCTTTATCTTTAATTATTATTATTGTTTCATGCATTTTTGCGCTTGTTATCCACCTTCATATGTGAAATGTCATATGTGTAGTTAGTTTTGCACTTTCTGAATATTGAACTTTAGCTGCTATCATTAAACATATGTATTATTTAGTGACGTTATAATAAACTACTTAATTGTTTTTAGGCTCAATGCTGGATCTCATTGGAGGTGGATGTCAACAAAATAACTCGCGCTCTGGTACTCCTGCGGGCCACAGGAAGAGTCCTACAGCTGACCAGGGCACTCAGGTAATGTTTTAAATTATAAGACAAAAATAGTAAGGTATATTCATTTTTTTGGAAAAAAAAGTAGAATTCGTTGTTTAAATAAATTTAATCAATCAAAAAATATGAATGATAAAATAATGAATAATATTTTTACGTTAATTTAAAATTATAGAGAAAAAATATTTATATGAATTTGAAAACTTCAAATGCTTGTCATGTAAAAAAATTTGAATAACTCCATTTTTCTATATAACCGACGAATCTTGAAGTAAACGTGTGTGTATTGTGATGCAGGTGGGTTCGGTAGCGAGTGGTTCCGGTCAGCGCGACAGGGGGCGCGGCGCGGCGCAGAAGGC
>NW_013528137.1:680716-690541 GCF_000836215.1 Papilio polytes | reverse complement strand
GCTGCAGGTATGACACCCTCACAGTACACATGTAGAAATCACATCAAAACCATATCTATGACTGAAAGGAAATTGGTTTAAGCGCCTAAGATTAAATGTTCAGGAGAGCTATTTAAAGTTTTCATTTTTAGAAAAAACCTACATTTTCATTGTTTCAAGCGTCACAAACGTGCTCTGATATTTATGAAACCCAGTTCACACGACGCAAATCGTAAATATATATCTTATGATTAAAGTTTTGACATATGTATGTTTTGTTAACAGCGAAGTAGTAAGGCGCCGGGAGAGGGCGGAGCGAGTAACACTGGATTTTAATTTATTATCGCATGGACTGTTCGCTGAGAAAATAAGTAATGGAAAAGTGTCTGGTGATTGTAGTGGTTATTTAATCCGTTCATGATAGTGTGGAATGTTTGCGGGGAAATATTTAGGTGTGTGAATTAAAGATGTCGGACATTGCTCTGGTTTGTTAGTGTTGTATCCAATAAATGGAAGGTGTAAGAATGTATTCCCGCAAGAGAACAAAGCGTGCGGCCGCGAGGTGAGTCAAATGTGTTCACTATTTTGGGCAGTTTTATGACATCACTAAATTTTGACACATGTTTATAGAAGCTATGTTAGGCAAATGTTTCTGTGATTCTGAATGCCGAGTTCTGACGGGGCCATGGCCTCCGTATAGTATAAATGTTTTACGTTATGCCCAATCAAGTATATTTTACTAGCTTCACATTATCCAGTTGTGCCTAAACGTGAATTTAGATTGTTAAATATATCATAGTTTCCAAATTCACTGCGTTTGTTTAATGTTTTAACATTGTTTAGTGACCCGTGCAGCAGTCCTACTAATGTATAGTTAACTTAGTGAATTTGGCTTATCAAGATACCTTTGAGCGGGTTACATTGCTCTGCTGGCCAGATAACTAACGAATTTTGTAGGTAGATTAATAAAAACTACTCAAGGTGTCTTTGGCTTTAACTTAGAAATTACTTGAGTGATTTGTTGACTGTCATTTTATTGTTAGATATTAAATGTAATGTAGGACTGCTGGCGTTGGAGCAGCAGCCAATGTTGTCTCAGACCGGGGACTATCGGACATTTGTTGTAAAGTGACTGTCACATTTAAGGCAACTTACTGCCAATCGTAATGTTAGCTCCAAAAAATTAAGTGTTTTACTACACTTTATATTTTTAGTATTTTCAAAATCTTCATTAAGGAAATGGGACTGTTTTTAATTGTCTGTATAGATGGAAAAAGATTTTGTAAACTTGAAATATATATAATGGATCAGTTTCAATATATTCTTTCTTTAATATATACATTTTTTTTGTTTTGTTTTTGATTAAAATATCTGTAACTGTAAACTGTACCTGGTCATTGTATGAATATAAAAATATATGTTTACGACAAATCTTCCATTTTATATATTCTTTTATTTTTTATGGAAGAAAAACCTGGAAACGGTTCACCTGATGAGACTACTACCAACTTTAGGATAAAAAGAATATTTGAGAGAAATATTGAAGTAGAAATAATGAAAAGACACCTGCTCCATAAAAAGTCTGAAGCTGTTAAAAATTAAAAAACTTGAAGTCAAATCTTAAATTTTATTGCAAATCAGAACAAAAGCTGGTACAAAATGTACTATTCAATGTTTACATTAAATACAACCGTTTAAAGATTTATTTTAATTAACAGTTAACATAAAGAAAGTAATTAAAAAACACAATCTTAACATACATAACTTTATAATAATTTTTCATATTGAGACAGTTTTTAAATAACTCAATTTTCGACAGTTTTAAAAACAATGTCAAACATTTTTAACTTTACATAGCAAATTATTTGAACAAAAACCTTTAACATTGTTTGGATACATAACAGCATGTTATGTGTTAAAATTTTTGGTACAATCAACTATTCAGTTAAAAGCCATCTTTAGCAGAAATATTGATTATAGAACCCAAGTATAAAAGTTATAATACCAAAAAATTATTCCAGCCAATAAACATCAGTTTACAATCATACTGTGTAACCATTCTTATGAAGTTTTTCATACCTCTTATGTTATATTATAAAACACTTTATAAAATATAAATGCCTCCTATCCCTTACCTCTCCCATGCACATTTTATATCTAGAGAATGAAAATATTTACAAAAAACATTCATAGCAATGTTTTAGAACAGAGGTCGACAACATTTTTAGAAGTAAAAATTTATCAAAAACAGTATTGAAGACATTTAACAGCAATTCTGCAGCTAAAAGAATGATGTAAGTAACCATAATGACTGAGTGCAGCAGTGAGCCAGGCATACTTGAGATGGGTCACTTGAAAATATCAACTGTAGTGATTCATGTGTAAAGGTTGCCGATCCCTGTTTTATTTTAGTAAGTATATTTTTTTTTTTAATTCATAAGTACTGGTAAGCCTGATACATAATAAATTTGAGCCATTTAGGATACACTAATTAATCAAATGTTCCAATACTACGATAATCAAAAATTTTATGTTAAATTTTACTCCTAATGAGAATTTTTTAACCTTTACTGTTATCGAGTTAAGGTAAGAACGTATTTTAAAACTAAATGACTGTTTATGAAATAGTGATATAATACTGCAAGTAATGAGGCGTGAATGAAGATTGGTAATGATTGAGATCAAAAGTAACGTAGAGTAGCGATAATGCAGAAACCATTAAAGTGACGTAAAAAAATAATTATTTCTGCCTACCCCCCATAAATGGCGAATGTACAGAAAAATATGCAAGTATTTTTACTTCAAATCCATGAGATGATAGTTTTTTATGTCATGCAAGTGGTGAGTAGCTAAAAAATCAATATGATAGTACTGTTCGCTTTACATTATAATGAAAAGTGACGAATATAGACGAAAATGAATCTATCTAGATTTAAATAAATTAAAAAGCGTTTATGAATGAGAAATATATTGCTTAGCTTTATTCCTATAAGCGTATGGTTCAATTTCCCAATGAGTTCTGCGTTGAAATTGGAGCATGTTTTGTGATATTCAATGTTGCCAGTTCTTAACTTAGCCGCGCCATTCTCGCGGCGGCTGACCATTCTCGACAACCCAAACTGAGCCACTCTGGCCCTTCATTAATAATTCTATGAGAGCTCTACCAACATGTTCTGGGCTGAAAAACAATTTAAATAACGTTATTAATCGTTTAAATAATTACTTTAAAAGATTATGATCGATACATTTTTACATTAGAGATTTTATACATTAAGAGACCTTTAAAGCGCTTATGGCTTAATGGCAAAAGTAAGGGGCTATCGCTGATGCCTTATGATCTGTTTGATTCGTGTCGTGTCGTAAATCAGACCCTAGTTTTAGCACAATCTTAAAGAGAGTTACAAGATAAAAGGAGTTATCACCTCTGAGTTTTGCAGTTGACATGATCTCGTTGCCAGGCGGCCTCGTATTCTGAGGACATGAGTTGCTTGCGGATCTCCTTGACAAGGCCCGTGTCGGTGAGACCGGGGCACAGCGCCATGCTGCGCACGCCCGTCAGCCCTACGTGGTACTGATCCTGCGCACCCACATCTAGGTTATAAGCTACTCCAAACATGGTTATAGCAAATAAGCGGTAACCCTAATAACTAAAGTAAATGTTGAGTACGAAGAAGCCAGCTGAAGATCAGCGCAGGCACCGCTAAGTCCCTTCTGCATGCTCTGAGCTGGCTACCTTTTGCCACGATTGTATGTTTTCTTTAGAATAAGTTCTTTTTTGTGGCAATAAATATGTACATATACATTCATTCATTCAAATAAGAATAGATTTATATACCCCAGTCGGAGTTTTCGAAAAAAAATAAAAAAACATTCTTCGAAGAGGCAATGCAACTATTATAATGCGTTTCAAATAAGAATTCGCATGCACAAATTGATACGCTATCAAATCAGAAAAAAAGTCGGCAGGGACCATAATTTGCGCAAATATTTTTTTATGAATATTTTTGACATCTAAGTAATAATCATATATCTGAGGCTGTCTAATAATTGCAATGAATAACGATGAATTGGGAGTCCCTGTCGGGTGACTCAACGAAAGCACGTATAATTTCATCACCAGACGGATTCGTGAAGATACAAAGTGAAAGTTCAAACATTGAACTCTTCGTCAGCGAACGATAAATTCTTATCGCATTTGACATGTTTCCTTTGTTATTTAATTACATTTAATCATAAACTTTTGTACTGTGGTAATAGTATATCATTGCACAAATATTTACAAATACTACGATGTTCATAATCCAGCAAAAGTGGATATTTTCTAATGACAGATTAGCTAGGTTGGTTTACATTTTACACTCTTAAAACATATGTATATCAGTCGTCTTGTCTCTATAGTATCCCTTCACTAAGTACTAGCTGTTGCTCGCGACTTCGTCGGCGTGAAATTAGGAAGTATTAAAACTTTATTAAATAGCCTATGTTACTCACAGATTAAATACCTTTCTAATGGTGAAAATATTTTTAAAATAGGCCCAGTATTTTTTAAGTTAATCTAATACATAAAAAAATTCAAACAAGTCAAATTTTTCCTCTTTATAATATTAAGTATAGAAGAAATAGGTCGTGAAAATAAAAGAAATATTAAATCAACTGCACAGATCAGTAAGTACTGATTTACGTACCCCATACGCGCGTGTAAGACCAACAACAGCGTAGTTAGTGGCCGTGTAGATGGGCGTAGAGACCTGTGGTCTTGCGAACGCGGTTGACGCCGTGTTGACGATGGTCCCGCCTTGACCACCGCGGTCTTTGCCCATGAAGCGATACGCCAACAATGTGCCACGGATAACTCCGTTCTAGATAAACATTTTCTTTAATATGTTTCATTCCAAATTCATAGTTAGTTTTAAGTTTTCATTAACTTACCAAATTGACATCGACTTCCAGTTCCCAAAATCGATCGTTCATAACTCCTGCATTGTTTATAACTATATCCAGTCGATTAAACACTTTTATTGTCATCTCAAACGCCTCTGTAATTAAAAAAAATGTATTAGGAAGTGATATAAAAATACACTTTTAATAAATTGATGATTTATGAACGATGTTTGACAGACCGAGGTCATTGACTCCCACATTTTTATGTGAAACAACACTAGTTTTACTCGGTTAGGTGAAAAACCAAATTTAAAAAGTTGTAACAATATAAACATAGTTACCCTCGTATTGTGGATAGTCTGTGACGTCACACTGGCAGAACAGCACGTTCTTCCGGCCATACTTGGCTCCAAGCTCATCGGATACCTGCTCTCCGATTTCAGAATCGATATCGCATAAGGAAACCTGCAAAATGACCATACTTTTAACTTTTGCATTACGTTTGCACAACTTATGTGTGTGAAAGAGGAATAAGTGCATAGAAAAATATGTTTCTAACTAATTTATCGTCATCATAATTGCAATAAATCCCAAATTATGCAAGTAATGCAATTTGCAAAGTTAAATTAAAAAAGAGATCTGCTTTGAGCGCAACGCAGCCGTCTCTCCGCGTGCAAACTGCACAGCTACGACGACTCTATACAATATTCATTTTTCCACCTATATTCGAGATAATACGCAAGCAATGTTTCTGTATAATTTAATAAGTTGCAAATACATAGCACGTACCGCGTGATGAAAATGTCAAAAGTAAATAATATACAGAATCTGCTATAAAAGTCATACGTATCGAAAATCAATAAATTATCCAAGTTGCTTCGTTTTCCAAGCAAATATCTATTGAATTCAAGAGTTAATTATTCCTTACCATTACTTTTCTCGACATCGCGCGCTAATTGGATGTATTAATATTTTATAGCTATTCAAAGAGCGCCGGAGAAATAAAAAAAAACTATCCTATTATGTAGTTCTGAATTATAATATTATTCTATGATTTCAATGTTGTTTTGTTTAATTTTAAATCTATAATAACTTAATTATTAAAATTAATAACGTCATTTCTAAACAATGCATAGTTTATATTGTTACTTATCATATGAGTAACTTTATTAGTTACATGCTTTAGATGAAAATATCATTATGATTCAGTCAATATTCTTTGATAATTATTTAATATTGTTTATAAACAACTACCGAAATGGAGAACGTTATCCTAACGGAAACAGCTTTTCTACCATAACTAATGTGTTTTCTCGTAAATAACTGGATTCTTAAAACCACATGGAATTTGAAAACACAGCCATCTATCGGTTCTAATTATGAATAAAAATTTTTCAATCCTTTCACAACTTTACAAAATTCCAGTGAAATTGATTTATCGTTTAAGAGTTCAATGACTCCACACAAATGTGTCCATAAAGTATAGGCAGTCAATAAAATATTGAAGTAACGCGGTTACGGCTATTAGGGTTAAATCAATTAGTTGATTGCACGGGGAAAAAACAAGTGCTTACGCAAATTAAATTTACTAACACGAACGCACCCAAACAAAGCATTGAGAAAATGAGAGGTAAAATATTTTGCGTTAAATTATGAGCATTTAATTGTTTACGCATATATTAGTAAAGAAAACTGTATCAGAAAGATATAGATCACATGTTGAGATTCAATTCAATAGACGCAGGATAGTAAAAAAATTTAAATCTTTAGATCAAAAGTACTTACATCAGTAAAGGCGTTTCAAGGAAAATTTTACAAGAAAATGAGGCGACCACCCGGTTGATAGGGAAAATCAATACAAAATACAATCGGCGTGCAAATTAAGTTATTTCTTTATGTTTTGTAATCGAACATGCATCGATATTCGTCCGTTTAGGTTAAGGGAGATTTTCATTCAGCACACATTAAATCTATATGAAAATTGTTCAGTAGTACTACGATGCAGCGTAGTGTAACGTGTACCGGTGTGATGTACGTACCTTAGCACCTTGCTTGAGTAGTTCCTCGCAGTAGGCGAAGCCGATGCCGGCAGCGGCTCCCGTGACCAAGGCGACCTTCCCCTTCAGCTCCATGACGTATATTGTATGCAAAGTGTAGCGCCGCGCCCAATGCGGCCTGTAGCGAGTTTGCAGCGGCTGTGCTGTGTTCGATCGCGTCGGGCGCGCCGAGGGGCCGCGGTGGATGGGGCGGAGGGGGTCACTCGGGCTCGGGGCGGGCGTTTTCTCCCCAAATTCCCCTTCTGTAGTAAATATACGCACGATCGCGCGCCACTCTCGCTATCTGCACACACTAGTCGATTCAGTGGCGTGTGGACCAGTGCGGACGACGCGGTTCGGGGGACATTGTCACTTGTTCTATATATAGTAAGATGCACCAAGCTTACAAGGAAGCGACATCATGAATAATGTGCTTGTGAAGAGAATAAAACACGAACGCCTTTCTATAGATTTATTTTTAAATGTTTCCATACATATACCATAATTTTAACTGATTAAAAATAATTCATTTCATTTTTTTAGGATATATACGTAGACATAAAATATCACAGATACAACAATAAGCCTAAAAACATCAAAAACGCGACCGCAATGTTCAATCGCGAGCTGTACACAAAATACGAAAATAAATTTGTATCACAAATTAATTACAATGCAAAAAACTTGAAAATTTACAAACCACACAATATAAAATATTCTAAAACCACATAAAATAATCACATGCCACGATTTTGATCTACATAAAACAATTAACAAATATACAAACAATACATTTTAAACTGTACATTTATAATGAACATGATTTTGCACGGATAAATTAATATTTTACACAAAAACTATGTACAACAATATCACAGTAATTACATTATAATAAAAGAAGAAAAAACAGTTCCTAACACTATCACAGATCAATACGTATTTTATTTCCTCCATTTTTAACCAAGACTAAACAAACGCTCGTATGACAAAACACGAAAACCGTTTTTTTTTAATTTATCCACGGTAATATCAACTCACAAAACAAAAGATAATTTTGAAAAATGGAACACGAAATTTAAACTTTGACATTTTTTTTATTTTATAGAAATAGCCAGTTGTAATTTTGACGTCGAATCGTATTGCAGAGGAATAAAGAGGTCGAGGTTTTAGTGATGTGCCTGGTCAGCGCCGGCGGCGGGCACCGCCTTCGCCAGGTAGGAGAAGGAGCGCGCGTTGGGCAGCCCGGCCAGCACGCACGCGCTCAGCGCTGAGCGGTTCAAGTTCATTGGCGCTGCGTCGTACCACTCTAATGTATCGCCATCGTAGCACTCCACGTGCGGAATTGTGGTCGACCCTTTATTAAAAAAAGTGGACATAAGTAACAACTCGTCCATTACAAATCAATAAATCTGTCGTTTAGGGTAGAAAATAATGAAAGACTCACCGTTGAACCCGCCAATAACGAAGATCATATCGTCCAACAGTACCGTCGCAAAGTTGCTCCGTGCGCTGAACATTTCCGTTATTTCCTGCCAGTCACCGCCACGGTGCGGACAAAATCTTTCACCTTTAATTATAGAAAGAACTCACAAACTTATGGTACTATTATATGAGATTAGCTGATTTATTGTTCAACTAACCGGTATTAAGTCGGCTATATCCATTAAATCCGCCGAGGGCGTAGAGAGAGTCACGGTAAGCGATCAGACTGACGCCGGATCGTGGACTCAGCATTGATCTGATGAAACACCATTGCCTCGTCTCCGGGTCGAACATCTCCGCGGAGCTTAACACCTCCTGACCGTTGAAGCCGCCCACTATGTAGATCTGTCACAAGGTGGACCATTACCATGAGTTTTGTTATCGCCATCTATGGTATTGCCGAAAGGTTTTGCATTCCATCTCTCTTCCTCTCTCTTTCTCTATCTCTCTTACTAGAAAGACTACCATAAGGTTGAAAACCACTACAATGTATAACGGTGATTCGTCGTCGAGTATCGCGTAGAATCATACCTTACCGCCCAGCGAGGCGGCGCTGGCGTCGGAGCGCTGCTTGTTCATGGGCGTCGTCATCTCCCACTGGTTCTTGTCCGGGTAGTACCTCTCCACGGACGACATGCGCGTGCGCCCGTTGTATCCGCCCAAAGCGTATATTAAACCGTCTGCTAGATAAACATATGAAATGATGAAAAACTGATATATTCTTAAAGAACCGGGAATGATTCTGAACATATTTTGCACATACTTTATTTTTTTTTACTTGTAAATAAGAGGATTTCTAGTGACCTCAAGAGGCGAGATTTAAAATAAATTGGTACTTACTAGTACACTACTAAAGTTAGATAAAGCAGAATGTAGGATGCTAATTACCGTGAACAACGACGCTGACGTAGCAACGTGCCTGATACATGCAGGCGCGTTCATGCCACATGTTGGACACGGGGTCGTAGCACCGCACCGTGTTGAAGTGATCGCTGCCGTCGAAACCACCGATCATATAGATGAGGTTGTTTAGAGTGCACAGCCCGTGGTACGCCCGCGGTGTCAAGTCCATGTGGATCGAGAGAAACCAACGGTCAGCTCTAAAATGAAATAAAGAAATAACAACGAAGTCCTCAAAACCACAAGTGTGAAAAATCAATCATTATCTACCATGCTGTTAAAGTCAACAATTAATACCCAAAAAGACCCTACCGTGTGTCGTAGGTCTCCACAAAACTGGTAGGGCTTCCAGCACTCCATCCGCCGACCGCAAATAGAATCTCGTAAGGTATCCGGGGCCTTGCCAATGGGTCATTTAAATCGGCCTCTGTACCGGGCCTGGAGTCCAACAATGTAAGGAATACCACCGCAGGATATAATGCTTCTTGACATTTCTAGAAAACGCCTTAAAGTTAAAAATCACGTTTAAAGTTACGCAATTTCATCT
>NW_013528137.1:664154-680696 GCF_000836215.1 Papilio polytes | reverse complement strand
TTAAATTGTAGCCACTCTCACCTCGTCATCAGCTACCGGTTGCCACTGAAGTATTTTGGATTTAAAATATTTATAGCTTATGTGCCCAAATCGCACACACGATAGCAAAGCAGGCACATATTTTCGTCTGTTTTCTAAATCATGTTCTACCCACGTTTTAACTGCTTGGAATACTATTTCTTCATTTCGAACATTGAGCTCGTCGTCTCTCAGTATGTCCTCTAATTCTTCATACGACAATGATTTGAATTCATTGCATTCTTTAAGAATTCTAGCGAAATTCTGTCTTATATACAATTTACCTTTCTTCTCCAATTCGCTGCAGAAATAGCATCTAGCAAATTTAAATATTCCAAGACAGTTGTGCGGTCTCAGTTCCTGCATTAGTAGTTGGCAACACAGTTGAATAATGCCCACAACATCGAATTGATCAGCATACGGCAACAATTTTTCAACATTTTCTACTGTTACTGTACACGTGCCTGTGTATGCATAGTCTAGAATCAACCCCATGTAATAACTTGGAACATCTACAAATATCTCAGTCTCTTCAGGTTGTCCCTTCTTCAGCGAATTTACAAATATTGCTTTAAAGTAAGGACTGACCGCTGATAGAATTGCTCTGTGAATCCGAATGGATTTCATATCTCTGCATATAATTGTGCCGTCGCATAGCTGATCGTTCTGTCTCAATTCATTCCAAATAGCAGGAAACTCAACAATTGAATAATTTTCAGGCAAACAAACACATTTACGCTTTCTTGTAACCGTCTTCTTTTTAGTTAAACGAGGCTTATTGGCGGATGGAGTACGAGCGGAATTTTTGGTTTTAGATAATTTTCTATGTTTCGTATTAAATTCCATCACTTCCGAAAAAACGGCGGTCGAAACTTTTCTGTCGCGATGACATATTTAAAGTCATAGGTATTCATTTGTTTATTAAGTATTTAAATATTTGAACTCGTCGCGATGTTTCACCTGCCTGATTTGGTTTCACCTATGAAAATTAGTAGTTTGTAGTGAAACCTAATGTAAACTATTACTAAAACTCACGCTTGCACGCAAGAGAGGTATGTAGTAGGCAGAGACTACGGATTACCAATTTGCGTGCTTCTGATACAGCTCTCAGGTCTCTTCCACTTTCATAGACCTACGTATATAATGGTCGTTGGTTTCGGATACTCTTAAAATCGATTCGCTTGAGTCATTCCCATTTTTTTATTTACACCATGGTTATTTTTACTTTTTTGGTTTATTTTTAGAATAATAACTGGCAACAAGAAAAGTAGTTTATGGATAACATTTAAAAATGTTATGCTGGTAACATTGATCAGAAAAGTCAAATAGTGTTATTGTCTATTGAACCCTCTTTTTCTTCCGGTTGTCAAGATGGTGAGTTTTGTTGAAGCAAATATAAAATAAATCTACAAAAATCGAAGTGAAAACGTAGTGTTGTGAAAGTTTTAAGTGTTTTTCGAATAGAGCAGTGATGTAAATATGTGTTTTATTCCTTATTTCAGGGAGTGGACATCAACCATAAACACGACAGGAAAGTTAGGCGCACCGAAGTCAAGTCTAAGGATATATACCTTAGGCTTTTGGTTAAGGTAATTATAATGTACCTGTAATAAGATTCATAATGTATGTATAACAATCGTGTATGGCACTTGTCAGAAATATAACCAAACTTTCTTTGTTTACAGTTGTACAGATACTTAGCCAGACGTACAAATGCTAAGTTCAACCAGATTATTTTGCGCCGTCTCTTCATGAGCCGCATCAACCGACCACCGATTTCATTGTCTCGTCTGTCACGTCACATGAAGAAGCCGACGCGCGAGGGTCTGATTGCGGTGGTCGTTGGTACGATCACCAATGACGTGCGCCTATACACGGTCCCCAAGCTGACAGTGGCTGCACTCCACGTTACTGAGAAGGCTCGTGCTCGGATCTTGGCTGCTGGAGGTCAGTAATAATAAAATGCAAACTTTTAATAACAAACGTGTTTAAGGTTAGAAAGCATGTTATACTGTGGACTTAAATTTTCCTCGAACATTTTACTTAAATATTGTATTATTCTTAATTTTATCTATAACTTTCCAATAATGCCTTTCGCTGCATTATTATTGTAAATTTTCCATCATATATTTTCAAAACAAGTAATAATGTAAACAATACTGTTTGCTCATCATACTAATATTATAAATGCGAAAGTTTAGATGGATGAATGGATGTTTGTTAGAATTTGTAGCCTAAAAGGCTGAACTGATTTAGTTAAAATTTGATATAGATATAGAGGATAGTCCAGAAGAACACATAGGCTACTGACAATTATTTTTTTATTTCACGCGGACGGAGTCGCGGGCGATAGCTAGTTATAAAATACTTATGATCACAAATTTAATTATATTCACGTGGCTATAGTCTATTCCTGTATGTTAAAACATAGTGATACCTAATCCAGAGCACTAAAGAGGATTAAAAAGACCTTATATAAAATAACTTCAAAAATTTGCTCCATCTTTTCAAAACATTTTTACAGGTTAGATATTTAGGTATTCATAGTTTATTTTCAGTATTTTAGACATAGATGATTCTTCTCAAAATTTCCCTTTATTGCTTATACAAAAAAATAACTAATACCTCCCTGTTTGACACAAATAATGAAATGTAGTTAATTTAGATAGATCACTTAATGATCACTATTGATGCAAAATATCATAATTTCAATATATAAGCAAAGAAAATGAATAAAAACAAAGTTAATTTTTATTCCTCAAATCTTATTAATGATCTCGAAAAAGTTTTTATGCAATTTAAAATCAGCACCACTCCAAATGAATTCATTTTTCAAACAATTACTGTTATGATGTGAAATGTTTGCAATTATGATTTACCTACTATTCTAAGAATGCAAAATATGCATTTCTTTTTGTTCTAATTAACTCATCAATACTAAATAAAGAGGAAAGATTTGTATTTTTGTATGAACTAAACATAAAACTACAGTACCGACTTAAAAAATTCTTTCACCTTTAGGTTAATTTATATTACAAATATCTAATTTTTTCATCTCTTTCCAGGAGAAATCCTTACCTTCGATCAGCTGGCTCTCCGCGCGCCGACTGGCCGTAAGACGGTGCTGATCCAAGGACGCAGGAACGCGCGTGAGGCAGTGCGACACTTTGGGCCCGCACCTGGTGCACCTCGCTCACACACCAAGCCCTATGTACGCACCAAGGGACACGAGCGCGCGCGCCCCAGCAGACGCTCCAACGTTTAATCATTTTAATATAAGGAGTACTATCTAATATTGTCTTTTATTTATAATCTCCTAATGGCTGTACCCCAACCATGATGTTTCACACTTGGACAGTAGTACTTGTAATGTGAACACTAACTGGCACCTGCCTGCACTACATACAATCCAATGTTATTTGCCAAGTGTGTACTAGGCATAAATACTTTACAATATTTCTAGTAGTTAATGCAAGGACTGAGTTACTAGTTTTTTAAAGAATTGTACACCATAAAGATTTATTTCATACATAAAACAAATGTATTTAGACTCGGATGGAATTAAAATAAAATTGCTTTTTATAATTTTTTTTTTAATAAATTGTAAATAAATTCCATAAATACATTTAAATATCACAGTTTATACTTAACTACAAAATGTATTCATCCAATAATTTAATAGCACTTCATCATGTGGCATTACTCCAAGTATTTGTTTTAATTTCACTATCGCATCAGATTTACGTCCTGAAGATGATATTGCTGATTTCAAAGTATTTGCAATCCTGAAAAATATAAAAACTGACAAAAGAATCATACAAAACATAGTTAATATATTTAGATTTGCTATACATACCCTAACCACTCCAGTAATAATGATTTAATATGATGATGGAGTGTTGGATCTTTGAACATTTGGTTATCAATTGCTGCCTCTATTCTGTTCATCAAAGTTGGACCTGTTTTAAATATAAAAATCCTCTTAAATTTTAATAAGGCAATGCAAACTAAATTGAAGCAGCACAAAGTTCTAAACAATCAAGTACATAAACACTAAATTGGTACTCAAGATATATACTAACATTTTTCAGGTAGTATCCCTGACCATTTGCATTCGAAATTCTCTCTTTTCCCTAAAATACAACATTTAGATGTGGCAACATTAATATCTTCATTAGATATTCTGCATTGCGCATCACTAGGAACTGGACAAAACAATAATAATCCCTTAATAATGTTTGCTGCTTCTGTAATATTTGAACTCACTATAACCTGTGAAAATATAATATGCTATTAGTAAATTAAAGTAACATGTACTTGTTACAGTTACAACATGGAGTAATAATAAAATTTTATGAGTTAAAAACTACCAATCTTTTACAGTATCAAAATTTAAAAATATAAGACTGAAAGATTTTAGAATGTTAACATAGCTCCAATATACTAATTTAAAAACAAATATATATATATATAAAGAAATATGTTACTTACATCTATTCCTGTTAAAATACAATATAACAATATTCTAAATATTGACTTGCTTAATAGATTTTCTAAAGATCTAATTGGTACTTCACCATCATAATTTGACAAACAAATGTCTTGCTCAAATATTGTGGTTTTCATTGTCTTTGGACATATCTTGTCAAGTAAATCCTTACTGGTGTATAGAGTTTCAGAATATGTCAGAGCACCAGTTTTTAACATCCATGTAAAATGTGAATGGAGTCTTTTGTAGACATTTTCATCACCTAAAAATGTGAAAAAACATATACAGAGTATAAAAAAGTACACTACTATTATTACATTTTGAATGTAAGTGTAGTTTTTTACATTTAGGCATAATAAGATAAATTTGGATTATGATACTAAGATACTTTTAAAGTTACTGAGACTAGTAAATTAAAATTTTACCAGTTAATTGTATTAAGGACCTTGATTGTCCGAAATCATTCCTTCCCGTCTTTAACCTCAATGCTCTTTGTGAACAGATGCTTTGTTCCTTCTCATACACCTCATCGGTTAAATGTTGGAGCTCTTTCGATATTTTCTGCATATGCTCTGATAGCATAGGAGTTAAATTGAGGAGTAACATTTTATCCTTCATCAGTACAACAATTGAGAACCATCTTTTCAATCCTCGAGCTCTAGTATCCTTAACTTGAAACATTAGACTAAGTACATGCCCTTGTGTTTCACTGAAGTATACTACTCCACCCTCTTTACTCCAGCTCACCTAAAAAACATAATTCAAAATGTACCATTTTTCATTTCGATGGTATGAAAAGCTACTTATTTAAATATGGTAGTGAATTGAAGTTATTGTCAATTATTACGTGTTACAAGACTAATTTTATATAGTTTTAAGATTTATAAGTTGTTAATTTTCTTAGGAACTCACTTCACATGTTATACTTCTTACAGCTGCTTGTCGTAAGAATGTATTTACTCCAGCGTTTGGCACAGATTCCCTGCTGCAATATATTGTCCCATCGTCTTCTCTTGATACTAATACAGTTTCAGGACCCAAAGAAGTACACCCGCTGCACTGAACGGAAGACTTCGAAGACTCCGTTGTATGGTTCTCGTCATCCGTGGTGAATGTACAAAATAGTGGACGAGGGCCGTGAGCTTCGCAAAAATGGCATAGCCCGATGATAGCATTCATATTAAGGAGAAAAATATTTCTTAAATTGCTTAACTTATTAGATAATTGAGCACCATAACATTATTTTTGTTTTGACTTATCAACAAAGTGTTGCCAGTGGTATCAAAAGAAAATTTTAATTGGTACATTTGTAAACGGAAATCGGTAGGATATCCATTTATTCTGTTTGTAATAAAACTTTTCATGCGTTAACTTTATTTTTTTTTTATAATTACTTGTGATTAAAACGTTTCTACAAGTTCAACTGCAAAATCTCGTCATCAAGCTCGAATTTGCTTTAAAACTTATCTCAGAATTAACCCCTGACACGTGAGAGACTGCTTTTAACCTTGCAGAATGCATTAGTACGATTAGTAGGGCGACACAGTTTTAAAGCTTTTGTATTAGTTTTGGACACGAAAAAAGAACTTCGGGCCTATCAAATATAACAAATTTATTTAAAAAAATTCTAACAAATTTATTTAAAATAAACCTATATTCAGTTCTATTTTTCCAGTTAGAAATTTTTTGATCAGGTTTTGTGTGGTTCAATCTCATTTCATAAATCTGTTCATTTATGATACCTGATCTCACTGTTCAGAATGTTTAACCAATAAAACACCATTCGTTATATTTTGGATAACTCATTTATTCAACTGTACACTGATTCAGTTTAACCCATAGAACATCACAAGCACAGTTCTTAGCACATTAACTAAATTTAAAGTTAATTTGACTGTGTTAAAATGATGGCATTTGTCTAACATTAAATATTTATAATAAAAATCACATCCCACAACAGTTCTTGTTAGGTCAACATGGTAACAGACGTCAATAACTACATGATTGCATATTTCCAGGAAAGAAATAAACATTGGTATTTATGAAATAAATTAATTTAATTATAAACAAATACACGTCTTGTGCCTATAGAAAAAAAAATGTCTAAAACAGTACAATTTGTTACTACTCTTTGTTTTAGCGGTATTTATTTCTTAGATACTGGTTTGTAAGCTAGTTTCCTGGACTTGAGGGTGCTCCATTTGTGCCGCTTGTAGTAGTAGACGATGGCGGCGAGGGTGGAGAAGATGCCGATGGCTTTAATGGTCATCAGACGGCGGTCGTCCAGCTCCGGCTCCGAGCACCAGCGGAGGAACGTGGACACGTCCTTGGCCAGCTGCGACGCGGTCGCCGGCGTACCGTCGCTGTACTCCGCAGCCTAAAATATTTGCATATTATAATACTTTTTCTTAACAAACACCAGAAAACCGTAAACACACACTTGTTATGTAGAATATCAGCAATTACAGTATATTTTTGAATAACATTCATTTAATGAAAAGCCCTACAATAACAACAAGCTTTAGGCTAAATATTTTTAAGCTATTCAACTTAAAGGGTAAGTAAATTAGAAAAACTGCTCTGCAAGAAAGTGACAAAACCTACAAGTCAATAGCAACAAAGAAGCAAGGTTGCCATGATTACTTAAATTCTTAGCTAATGGCAAAGGCGTTTATCGTCGTTTAAGCATTAAAATATTACTTCTTACTATAATATTATAAATTAGAATGTTTAGATGGATGGATGTATATTTGATAAAAGGTCTCTTCCGGAGTGGCTTAATGGATCTTGATGTTGGCATAGATATATAACAGTCAGGAAGAACTCACTTCTCTTATTTTTTTTCAAATTCTGTGCGGCAAGGGTCACAGGCAAAAGCCAGTTTGTTATTTTTTAATGTATGAAAGCCCTAGGTTAGCGATACATCAATGTGTACTTACTTCATCAAAAAGTACTTGTGCCATAGCGATGGCCCCTCCGGGGAAGTAGGGGTTGTAGTTCTGGCCCTCGCGCAGCAGCACGCCGGCGGGCGGGTCCGTGTAGCCCGTCAGCAGAGAGAAGATGTAGTCCTCGCCGCCCTTGCGGCCCAGCACTATCAGCGACAGGTCCGGCGGGTACGCGCCTACGATAATTCAACACTTAATTAGAGGGCAAGTATCACTTGTTTTACCATAAATTTTATTAGATCTACAGAAAATAAGCAAAGAGCAACCACTAGAAGAGAACTCTGTGATTTATTTTTTTAACTTAATGTAAATGTAATTTTCTATTCCTTAATTTTAAATCTACGGTTTTAAACTTTTATTTTTATTTCCCTTATTATATTTATTATAACTAACTCTCTAACCTCAGGTAAAATTTCCCCTTCTTCATAAAAAAAATGACAAGAGATTAACTTTTTATGTATCTACTTAAAGATTTTTTTCTTTATTTAATATGTATAGTTAAAATTTTATTTCATATGCAGGTAAAAATATTGGTAATATGCTTACCGTTATTGGCAGCCCTAGCAGCATTTTCATTGGGGTATGGCGAGGGGAAGTAGTCGGAGAGCTTGCCGGGCCTCTCAAAGTAATTTCCTTCCTCATCAGGACCATCCTTGATCATTACCTAAATAAAAAATTGATAAATCATTAAAAAGATAAGTATTAAAACAATGGGCACAAGTCCTATAAATGATGATAAGGAATTTATGTAACAAATAACATATTTTATCACTGGAAAATTAGAATGGACCTTTTATTTTTTTTTAAGTCTGTGAACATTTTCAGAAATCAAATAATTACACTTTCAATGATTTTTTGTCTGTTCATTTGTTCTGAAATGGCACAAATTTAGATTGTATTTATAACGACCTGTCGCCCACAAACTTCTACTTTACTTCTACTTTCTTTCTTCTTCTTCACTAATAAAATAAAAGGTCCACTGGGGCCTTTTTTTGTAATGAGTATGTATTGCAGTTAGGTAATACTAACACTGGCCCTGTTTGTACAGTAGAACCTCAATAACTCAAACCTTGGTAACTTAAAAACCTTTCCATCAGAGCCCAAAACCTCTATAACATAGACCCTTGATAGCTTGTGTTTCCCTTGGACTTTAACTTATCAAGGTTCTACTGTAATCAAAGTTAAAATACAAACCTCAGCAGCCTCAGCCTTAGCTTCTGCCTCAGTATGTGTCACATTCACCAAGTTACGGAACGCAATGTACTGTAGTGAATGGCAAGCCTTGCACACTTGCTTGTATACTTCATAACCACGGCGCACACTGAAAACAAAGTATTTCCTATAATTTTGCACTCTGCTTATTAAAAGGTCTAAATGTGTTATAATCTTGTAATATTTTAGTACAAAGATTTTAATGGGTGTTTTATAATGTATTTCCATAATGGATCAACAGATTTCAATTAAATTTAGCAAAGATGTAGAGCATAGTCTGAAAGGATATATGCTACTTACTAAGTTTCTTTAAAGAAATGCTCTGCATGGATGGAGTTGCAGGCAATAGCTAGTGTAAAATGTTTTTACATCTCTAATTTCTGTTAAACTCTTCAATACTGCAGGGATTACATAACTATCATACAATTTATATAAAAGATGAGTAGGTATCAAGATAAATAATACATTACATAAAACAGTTAATTTTTCATATCACTAATTCTAATGGAAAAAACATTCTAACAACATTCTGATTATTGTTATAGATTAAAGGTACAGAAGACAGTTATTATATTATATGTATATGGAAACTAAATTTCATGTTACATAATGTTAAATTAAAAATCAATAAACTGGATGTATGTCACATGTAGTTAGAACCTTGTCTAACTAAGGATCCACTTGTGATGTTTTTATTTTTCCTAGATTTCTTTTAGAGCCACCAGATTCTTTCAACATAATTGAAAAAACTTTATTTCAGTAAATAATGTCTCACCCTTTTTCAAAAAAAAATTATAATTTCCTTTGAGATAATGTTTTTTAAGTGATAATTGACGAACATATATGTTATTTATTAAAAGAAAGTATATGAAAAACTTACCTGGCATGGTCAAGTGATTGGAACCATCCATTGTGGCTCCAGGGCTGGTGGTATGGATGGGCCTCAGAGCCTGATGCATCCACAGACTGCTCAAGGGCAAACAGCAAGGCCCCAGCACCACCTCCTATTACACCTAACGTCGACAGGAGCTGAAAATAAGTGTATGAAAACTTAAGTAGCTATATAATGTTTTTTTTTTCCATAAAGAAAGCAGCAGATTGTTTATTTTTATCTGTTATCTTGAACTTCAAAAAAATCGATGACAATTAGAATAGTACATAAATTAAATTGAGTTATGGAGTACTCAGTGTTTCTAATTGTCATAAAGTACGTAATTTTGACATAACATTAAGGTTACATACTTATAATTATAAAAGTATGAAGGAATTAAAAAATCTAGACTTACCAATTTCCTACTCTTCGTCCATCCTTGAGCACTTGTGGACAGCTGACATACCTGCAATGTATAGGGTCCATTAGTTTTCTGCACTTGTTACATAATGTTGAGAAGGTTATCACTCGCCATGAAATTCTATTACAGAACTGAGCTAACGCAAGATCTCATACGTTTTACTGAGCCACATTTTTCACCACATTTAGCAAACTCTAACTTATAAAAATCGTAAAATACACCCGTTTTACATTGAATTCACAAGGTTTACGTTTTCATTTTTTTTACAATATAGATACTCAAAATTTGTTTTTAAATACTATTTTGAGCATAGAACGTAATTTTTAGATATTACGTATACCTGGGGTCCAACTAAGCCATAATTTTTCAAAAGTCGAGCCCCACAAATCCTGCCGACGGTGGCCGCCATGATAGCAAAACGTCGTAATGAAAGATTCGAATGACAACTATGACAACATAACTGCCATCACGAAAAATACGAAATCTTGAAGCGCTGCAGAATAAATACAATCACGCTAAATCACTCAATGCGATAGTCAGAGAATGCCTATGTCGATAATAATATTGTATAAGTGTAGTCAGAAATGACATTAAGTATAAATAAATGGCTACAACAGTCCCAGTTCTAATTAATTTTAACTCAAGTTTTCCTGTATAAGCCTTATTTTTTCGATATCTGTTGTCTATGCAAACACGTTTTATACCAATTTACTGTCACTGCCAATGTCAAATGTCAATCAATTCTTAAATATTGTGGCAAAAGGGTCGGCACATTGTTTTTGTAATGTTTTTTTTTTGGATTAAACGGTGTCTATAAATGAATTGAGACAAAGGTATATTGAGATACTAAATGTTTACAGTTTTGCACTCATATAAAAGTAGTATTTCACTGTCTTTCGTTATAAGGTATGTATCTCGCTGCTAAAAAAGGAACAGAGGTCGGAGGATACCGGTTATTGATAAATGTAAAAATGTTTTTAATTGACGTTAATTGTTATAGATTTAGAAGCTGTACTGCCAAAACTATGCAAGTTTTCACACAGAACCGTAACCCCATTACGGGAAGTACTGATTGGGAATTGCAGCCTGAAAATTATGATTATCATCAGGAAATAGCGCGTTCAGGGTTTGCTGATATGCTACACGATAAAGAAAGAAATCAAAAGTATTATAGAGCATTAAGGTTGGCTATTAAAAAAATGCATAATGATGGAAAAAAAGCTAATGTTTTGGATATTGGTAAGTATATTTTGCATATTCCAAGTAAAATATCTTATTAATCTTATTTGGAGGAAGAATTATTTTATTCTAGAGTAAATTACCTTAGTATTCTTAAATGCTGTTTAATAATTTTAGGCACAGGGACAGGTCTTCTTTCTATAATGGCAGCAAAATGCGGTGCTGACTCTATTGTCGCGTGTGAAGCATTCAAACCAATGGCAGAGTGCTGCATTAAGATATTGCAGCGTAATAATGTTGCTGACAAAATTACTGTCATACCGAAACGCTCAACTGATATTGTTGTTGGTGAGAACGGAGATATGAAAGAAAAGGCAAATATTTTAGTCACAGAAGTCTTTGATACTGAATTGATTGGTGAAGGTATGTAGATTGTTTCAAATAAATATGTAAAATAGCTCTGAACTGGTTGAACTGATCAGCTGAAAGTTATGAAGCTACTAGCACTCTGGGTGATATTTCTGTCACCCTTTTTTACTATGGACAGGGAGGTTAAGAGTGTTATGTAAGAACTACCTGTTCCAGTGTGGCTTCATGCATGAAATTATAAGAATTTAATTTAATTGTTTACATTAGTCAAATTCTCAATTGCAAATGTTAAAATTACCATTACCATAAACTTGCTTCCTTAATGTTGGCAGCTTATAGTTTATGGTCCCTTTCCCACATGAATGTTTTTTACAGTTAATTTAACATGTTTGAAATAAGTTCTGTAATTTTTAAAATGTAACATTAAATGTGTGTTACATGTTTATTCTAGGTGCTCTTGCAACATTTACCCATGCACACAAGTATCTTTTAGAGGAAGATTGTATAGTAGTGCCAGATTCAGCTGTGATTTATGCACAAGTTGTTGAATGTCCCACAATGCAGAAATGGAATAAATTAAATGATTTAGCCGATGAAGATTTAGATATTATCTTGAGGACACCTCAAAAGGTTTGTTTTACTCATAATTTTATTAACTGCATGAATTTTTACTTTTTTTTTATATAAATTGTTCTTTGTAGTAGTGAGACCATGTTCCATAAGTATTTTAAATAATGTTACACCTACTTAGATTCAAATTTTATTTAAAAAATACTGTTCATACTACTTGTAATGTTTTGAAACTTAATGAAAATCTTTAGCAATGGTTTTGATTAATTTTTCATAAATATGTTTTTGTTATTATTTTTGTTCACTTCTATTTCATATATTTCTCTGTATATACATAATTACTCACAATTTCATGAATTGTATTGCACAAGTGATTATTTTTACTTAAAAGGATGTCAACAGATACTGTATTTGTGATTTTGAATGCATATATTTAATTTATTTATTTATTAATTTCAGATGAAAGACTGTGCAGGTTCAGCTGCGGTACATGATGTACAACTATCTCAGCTACCTCGTAAAGCGTTTCGTGAACTATCGGAACAGATACCAGTGTTCTACTATGACTGGTCTGGTAAAAGTCCCATCGATCTCAAGAAGACTGTCAAACAAGAGTTTACAGTAACTAATACAGGGAAAGCACAGATGGTGTTTATGTGGTGGGAACTTAATATGGATACAGAAGGTAAATATTACTGTGACATGTTGGATATTGTCATCTCTTTTGTTATCTTTGATAAAATGAGACAGACTATAATCTTTATATTAATATTTGAAGTGAAAACTTTGTACCTTTGAAGGAAATTTCTCAATTTGAATTGTGAAAGCGGGAAATGTGGACAAATCTATTTTTTAATTTGTTATCAAACTGGTGAAGGTTGAAATAGGAAATAGGTGATCACTAGTATGAGATAATATTAAGTGTCACGGAATTTTGGGGTTAAAGTCTTCATCCGCGTAGAATAAAATGTTGAATTATTTCTTCAGATCGAAAAGTAGTTAAAATCAAGCCCAAACTGAAACAAAAGAATTTACGATATCCCACTAAATTGTTTCCACGGCAACCGATACCGACTCCTACGAGCAAGGCCGATACATCAATAGTAATCAGGCGTAAATATATCAAACCTATGTATTTCGTTAAATACTGATTGAGTAAAACTAGATATGCCTATCTCACTCTCTAATTCATTAGCTACTTACTATATAAAGTCCTGTTAAAATCGGTCTAGTCGATTCGAAGTTCAATTGGAACAAACGTAGAAGTAGGTAACGTAAGAATACGTCATGTGCATGAAATAAGAAAATATAGTTTTAGTATCCAATACAGATAATTTGAATTTATAGATTAAAGCTGTTCCCATGTGACTTCATCCGCATGAAATTATGAAAATTTTGTTTTATTGTTTACATTTGTCAAATTATCAATTACAAATGTCAAAATGACATGACATGATGAAAACCTTGCTTCCTTAATGTTGGCAGCAACTTATGGTCTCTTTCCCACATTAGGGTTTTTATCCAAAATATTTACCCAAGTTTAATGGCGTTAAAATATACAGCCTAAAGCGTGACTCACGTGTAGGGCTTTTTACTAAAGATAAGAATTGTTAAAAAATTACACTGTAATTGCTGAAATCTTAGACAACAAAGAAGTTTGTGTTTATGATTTATTATAATAGTATAGAAGTATAGATTTCACATAAGTAGGGTAGACAAAAAGAGTATAGTAATAGTAAACTAGTCTTAGAAGTTACTGCAAATTTGCTATTTTATTTTTCTACAAGAAATGTAATCAATCAATAAACTTAATTTATTTGTTACAGGTAAAATAGTATTAAGTTGTGCACCCTGGTGGTGTCATCCTGATGCAGATTTATCTTCGGAAAGACCACAGGATACAATACCCTGGAGAGATCACTGGATGCAAGCAATCTACTACCTCCCACAGGAACTAACCGTACATAAAGACACCGAACTCACTCTCATCTCATGTCAAGACGAATACTCCCTCTGGTTCTACTTAGAAGACCAAAAGACCAGATACAAAAATTACCAAAGACCGGTGTGTGAATGCGGAGTCCATATGGCATTGTCAAGAACACATGTATCATATTTAAATGATGGTAAAAGAAGTAAGAAACTTCTAGCACGACTTAAAGAAGAATTGGTCAGAGATGCTATCGTTCTAGATCTGAATGGTAGCACTTTGTTAGGTCTGGCAGCGGCTAAACTTGGCGCGAAGCATGTTTTTATTTTAGAAGATAATAAATTTAATATCGGAATTCTACATGACTATATGAAAGAGAATTTTCTAGAAAATGTAACGATTGTTGGGGAAGTTAGTGATCATATATTGAAAGAGGTTACAAATGTAACATGTGATCCTAATTTTAGTAACACAATAAGTCCTTGGGAGAATCTCAAAATTGCTTACCTTTTACACCAGTATAGAGGTAAATTACGAGATACAATCTCAATAATACCTGAAGGCTGTGAGTTCTGGGCGATGCCGGTCGAGTTTTTGGATTTGCACAAGATTAGAGTACCTTTAGAGGTCTGTGAAGGAATTGATATGACTATCTTTGATCAACTTGTTGAGGTATGTTGAATTAATCATACTTCATACTAATATTATAAATGCGAAAGTTTAGGTGGATGGATGGATAGATGGATGTTTGATAGAGTTTGAAGCCTAAACTGTTGAACGGATCTTGTTGAAATTTATTATTTTTATTTTTTATTTTATTATAAAGAGGAAAGATTTTTATTTTTGTATGTATTTGATTCACGTAATAACTACCGTCCAAATTTTAAAAATTCTTTCTAAAAAGGAAATTAATCCATGAGTAGCTTAGGGTATATTTTTTATTATTATTTAACCTTACGCGGACGAAGTCGCGAGCAACAGCTAGTTATATTATATGTTTAAAACGATAAGTTGTAGCTTAAATACTACAGAAATATTCAAATAAATTAATACAGTAGAACCTCGATAACTCAAACCTTGGTAACTTAAAAACCTCTACAATTTCAAAAAATTATATGTTCCTTCCAATCAGATCCCAAAACCTCTATAACATAGACCTTTGATAACTTAAAATATTTTGTGTTTTCCTTGAACGTTAACTTATCGAAGTTCTACTGTAGTTACTTAGCCGAATACTGAAAAGAAACTTAAACATTCCCTTATTAAATATCACTTACAATCTGACAGATTTAAAAACTTTAATATAATAAAAAAAGAACGTCTATAATATGCGGATATTAGATAATTAATAATTAAGATTAAATACTAGTAAATTTGGTTTAAGAATGTGCTAAAACCATTTTGTATCACTTTAACCTTTTCAATGCTACTATGATTTTTATGGCACTGGATGCCTGCAATAACGAGTTGTCCTAGCTGAGTATAACATGTAATGTGCAGAGTTCCCGTATACTAAGCGATGTGGACATCGAGGCGCAGCCCCTGTGGGAGTACCCGAGCAATTGCCGCGGCTTGCCGCGCAAACTACTTACCGTCGACTTCCAAAATCTCAAGATGAAACTCGCCACTGATGGTGTTAATAGCTTCACGTAAATGACACTTTAAATATTGCCCAATTATTGGTTAGAAATTGTAATTTTACTTTAGTACAGTCGCGGAAATTTGTGGTAAACTTAATGGAAAATTGCCTTGTGGCTTGCAACTAAACAAACTCCGTCTCTTACAATTAACTAATTCGATAGCATTGAGTTCTGTTAAGAGCAGATAATCATAAAAACTAATTATCAGTGTAATGTCCGACCTTTTTTTAGTACAGACACATATAAAAGCCTTCAAACTACTGAAGCTTAAAAAGAACACCGCCATATTCCCAGACTGTACCTGACATTATGTATATCATTTTTGTATAAAATTAAGATTAAAAATAACGCCATTTAATTACAATAATTTTAAAATCGGTTATTTTTTGTGACTTTTGTAATGAAAAAAAAAAAGTTTAACACCTTTGTTAGTTATCTTTAGTTTAGCATTGAACCTTTTTGACCCCAAGTAGCATTGAAGATGTTGTGATTTCTCTAACCAGGGATGTGGAGACAGAAGAACGTCAGCGGATAAACGGGTTTGTGTTATGGACGTGTTGGTCTGTGGGCGGCAAGACGCTCAGCTGCGGGCCCACGGAGCGGCCGGCGGTGGGCGCGCGCCTGGAGTGGGACCCGCACACGCGACAGGGTGTTAAGATACTCGTAAGTATCAAATATCGCTTCCTTATTCGCTGTTTATATATGATTTTATATTTTATTTATTTATGCAAAAACTTAATATTACAGATCTCATATGATTTCTAAAATATGTTCCACATTAATTGTTTTTTTATCAGTCTTGAATATCTGTTTGGCATATACTTGAAAGTTTATTAAATTAAAGTTTTGTATAATTTAAATTTATGTAATTTGACGACTTAAGGAAAGAGAGAGAGAG
>NW_013528137.1:619734-664143 GCF_000836215.1 Papilio polytes | reverse complement strand
GGGGGAGAGAGGGAGAGGGAGAGAGAGGGAGAGGGAGAGAAATAGAATCAATTGGAAATGAATTAAAATTTGTTCCTTTAGCAAAAAACTTTTCAATTTTATAAGTGAACAAAATGCCTATGGTAATGGTTTAAAATTATATTGCCGTCTTAACTTTTCTTTAGGCTACTGAAGAATATTTTTGAAGTACTACACGTACTTTTAGCATGCTTTTTTTTAACAAATCTTGTCTTTTTAGAAATACCCGCGTGAAGTGAGCGGCGATGACAAATGGAACTATCAAATAGTCGCTGAATTGAACAAAGGATTATTCAATATTACTATAGATTTGGAAAATTAATTTGTCGACATATTTATAAAACATTAATTGATTTATTTTATTGCATTTCACGGATATTAAAATGTTTACGTTTAATTTGTGTTTAATTATTTAAACCATTTTATGCCCCGTCATATATAAAGTTGGATAAATAATGGCCGGTTTCCCAGCTACGTTTAACCATTAGTTACTTCTACTACGTTTAAACGTTAGTGTTTTCGATAAATTCATGAAATTCGTTTCCGAACTACGTAATTTAAGTTTTACTCCGTTAAAACATAAGTCAACCTTACACTAATGAATCGCTAGGTAATGACAAAAGAAGTGGATACTTCAGAAACCCAACATAAGTTAACCTTCTGAAAACCTAAGTGACAATACGACATTTTTAAATATATATTCTGTTATTCATTTTTATTATGGACGTTGCATTACTAAGCCTTTTCAAGAAAAAGATGGTCCGGCGGTCTACTACTTAGAAGGGGTAGAGACGCACCCCAGGTACGATAGACTAAGGGCCTGTCCCACCATTGGCGCATACAGGTTCAGATAGTTTAAAATGACGTCACTTTCAGCTAAGGGAATAAAATCCGATATTTCCATCACATTTCACATGAACACACGTTGGATTGTTATCAGACTATTTACAATTTGGTGGGACAGGCCCTGAGACGACAAGAACATGTCACTGTAATCAGTAACAACAATGTTCTGAGAATATTCATTTATGGTGGCGGCTAGATTTAGACAAACGGTAAAGATAACTGTATATGTCCATGCAAGCGTATTCACCTACCGCATATAACGTCACAGCCAGGTTGCAAACATCGCCAATTCATAAACTTACTAGAAAACTTCTGTCTAAACTTTACGACGAATAATTAACCTATTAATGTACTTAACGTATTTTTAATTGAAAAAATAAAAAAAAACCTCTTACCTTTTATTAATAACAACAATATAAAATTTTACGATTTAACATCAAAAAAATATAAAATTCACAGTAACTCGTCAAGTTGTTTTTTACATATTTTAAGTTGACAAACGAGCAAGTGGCCACCTAATTCCGTCGAAATGATGAAGAGACTGCCCATAGATATTCGCAATTACACATGCGTTGCCTACCTTTAATCTACGAAAGCGGAGACGCAAATAAACAGGATATTTCCCCTTCCTATGCATCTACTCCGCCGCCAAATCTACTTTTCCTTCCGGGTAAGATGCCCTTCTTAAAAGGGTGGAAACGAAAAGGGACTAAAATTACGCTTCCTCCTGTTGACACAACCCTAGCTTTTATCATAGATTTTAAAATGCCTAATTCGATAATTGACAAACTTCACAATCGTTCGATGGCATGCGGGTAGTTGCGAAAAACGTTTAATAGCGTCTTAGTGATTCTCATCTCGTTAGTGGCCACGCTTTTTGCATCACTTCACGCAGCTATCTTACACACACTGCCGTCTCACACGAACGTTTCATTATTAATGGATTATTAGAAAATCATTTAAGAGTGCCGATCGTTGTATACGTGATCATGATTAAATTATTTATGCTTTTTATTATATTTATGACGGTAATTAAACTTTCCACATGATCGGTCGCCGACTGGAATATGAATTTTCTGGATGTTGTCTGATCCTGGTGTGAAGAGTGCTTTTTATTGCAACATTTCTTTTATAAATATAAATGGCTTCAGTAATATGTAGTACCTTTTTATTTAATTTTATTGCAATATTTATATTTTCAATCTTATGGTCAAGTAAATCTCTGAACGAATTTAATCTAGCTTTAGATATCCTTCTTGAGCACATTATTATAATAAAATTATTTGTTTTATTTACGGGATTAAGTGAGGATCGAAGTCAACTAGTGTAGTTCTTAGTACGGTATTTAACAAACCAAAAAAAAAAACAACCATAGATAGAATTGTATTTTTTTCTAAACGACAAACTCAACAGACGCGGCGACAACTGTATAACTGGTTTATTGATTTAAGTCCATCTGTACTTTGTTTTCTTAATTACCGCAAATGTGTTTACTTCGAAGAGATAAAAAGTTGTACATCTACGTGGAATTCAGTTCTCGTGGATTTCTTTTTGTGCTCCCACTTTGATGGAAAGGAATGGACTGGTAATGCTGTAAAACGTGTTTACGACAGTCTCGTCAATGGCTTTTCGAAATGTAACATTTGAATACAATATGGTTAATATTATTACATCATTAAAAGCTTGCACCATTTACATATTTGAAAACTATTCAATAAGTTTAGGTAAACGGAAAAGGACCTTACTAACTTCGTAATTTATTTTACTCTGACTTTATTAGTTCTAATCTGGCAGTTTACTATAAGCTATAGGTTTTACAAATTGGCTAAAATGTAAAGTAGACTTTGGGTATAAGGTAAAGGGAACCTTAATTTTCTGCTCATCTCTAGATCCTTCAAACAAAAGAGCGCATCTGTTATATTACAATTTAGTAAAAGTTAAATGTCAGTAAATCTGGAGCAGACTATTAATGGGTATAACAAAGTAAATAAAAGAAAATGTTAAGATAATAAATTATCTAATTTCTGCCATTAGTGTCGCTTGAAGTGTCTACAAACTAACGATGGAAAAGTAAATCGAAACGAAACAAAAGCTAGTGTGAACTAATAGCTCGTTATACGTAGATTTATGTCTGAATTCAAATCTAGAACGGGTAACTTCTAGGGATGGGTTGTTGTAAATGAAACTACAAAATGCTCTTAGTTGTACTTATCAAGTACTTGAGGGGTGGCCGTAACAAGTGACGTAAACTATACTTTAAATTCAACTACTAATTAAACGTAAAATGGTTAACAGTTGTAATATTTAAACCATTATATTGTAACGTATAACTAACTTAATTATAATATAAATAAGTAATATAACACAATTTTGTAAAACTGTATTTTGTTAAAATAAATTTAAAAAAAACTTGTTGGATCATAACAGCTAGTGTTTTTCGTATAAATGATCGGACGACCCTATTGTCGGTGGGGTATAGCATAGCAGTTGATACATTGAATCGGAAATCAACTAGTTCGTTGACTAGCCCATCACTAGCTTCATTGCCTTGTATGGTAGGGACTTGCGGACGCATTAAGTCGTAGTTGATTCAGTGTTATTCATTTTGTTTGTTCATGACTTGACTACTTATAGGGATTGCAGTATTCCCAGCTGTTGCTCAGACATAGTGATAATAGTAAAAAGTTTTCTCACGACAGTATCTCTTATTAAGCTTTAAATTGTGTTTTTGTTTTCAGTTAAATTTTATAGATGTTGAATTTACTATTATAAGTTGCCAGTCAGTACTATGCCCTTCTCACGGAGGCGACTCAGTACTAGTCTTCCATATATGTCAGTGTCAGATTTCTTTACTCCTACCTATACTAATCACAGCAATGACACATAATCATCATCAACAGCTCACTATTTGTTTCCACTAAGGGGCTCGGCGTCTACCTAAGTAAGGAGTGACGAGGCCATAGCCAACCAAGCTGGCCAAGTGCGGGTTGGTTGACTTCACAAATATCGTTGATTTTTTCGCCGATATGTGCAGACATCACGATATTTTCCTTCCCCATAAGAACGTCGGGTAAATTATGTGCATATCAAATTGAAAATCACATTGATACGGAGGGATTCCAACCCAAGACCTGTAGATTACATGTCAAGTGCTTAAACCCCTGAGCCAAAGACGCTCTAAAACATATGTTATTATGTTATATCTAAATTTAAAGTCTATTCAAATTTACAGCATTCCAATAGCAACAAATAAATAATGTTGTCAGTGCAAACTACTCAACAATCAATCAGAATTTGTGATGCATTTGATATACGAGTGGAACATTGCGTATTCAATCGTGGAGTGGTAGATGTCTAGTGCATTTTGTAATATGACAATTATCACGATCTCCAGTCGATCATACGTCAAGATGTTAGCCAATAGTAACGAGCGTAAAACATAATGACTCGTTTGAATCCGCTTGTGTCTTGTAAAAGCAAGCTTACCTTTGACTAAATAGCGCACAACTATTGTGCGATTGTCGATTGTTTCGCAGCCAATTCAACTGTTTAGTTGCACAACTAAAAATCGAGTTTTTTCACACCTCCATATAATCTCAAAGGAATCAAAGCGAGACTAAATCGTTGTGCGATAGTTTAGTTTCAGGTGTCCACATCCTTGCATTTGCGACAATTTCTCAGATTATAATGTCCTAGTCAATCTATTTCCTCTGAATTATCGTATAGATTATATAATAGATTACAAATTTAAATATGGTTTGTTTTATGTAGCACTTCAATGTTAAAGTGACATTTTGGCGGATCACAATTAAGATAAAATGCTTAGAAAGATAATAAACTGTTTTGTAGTTAAAAAGATTTAATGAGATAGTTTTAAAATATTTATCACTTATAACATTCCCTGATATTTCATGAAATTCGTGCCGTACTTGATTACTACTTGACGGGCTCGGATGGCATTTAGATGCTTGATATATTAGTGCAGTTTGGAAATCTATTTCAATACATTCTGATAATAATTTATGTCTATAACATCTGTAATTAAATTTGTTTTTTTAAACTTTCATCTAACTTACAAATAGAGAATATAATCCTGCAAGTCAGATCAATTTTTTTTCTGGCTGAATGTGAAAATGTGTTTATCAAAAAGAAAAAAAGAATCGAAAATAAGTTTAACTGTCGAAGAATTCTATTTAAATGTTATTTCAAAATTGTATAATAATTCTATGCGGGGCCCAGTTAGCTGTAGTTTGTGTTTGGTGATTATTTTACAATCAAAATACCTACTCACCGACAACTTCGTATAATTTTATGGCAGTAAATAAAATTTAATTTATATTTATAATGCGTTCGAAATTGTAAGATTAAATAAAATTAAAAATACATTTAATAATACTGTAGTTACGAATAATACTCAGATTAATAAATTAAAATAAATCCAAACATGTAAGTTATAGAAATTGTCATCAATTTTCTCACACGTAAAACGAAACGTCTCAAAATGGCTGTTGCATATGCTGAGCTAAAAGATCATTACCAACAACTCACGACAGACGCGGACGATACTGGGCTCTCATTAGCATGAAATTTAGTGGTTCATATCAATATTTCAACGAGATTAGACCAGTTCTATAAATACGGCCGTTTGAAAGGTCAGTCCGCAATTTATGCATCCTTAGCGCACAGTCGGCGGTACACTGCGGATATCAAATGATTCCCGCCTCGTGGCTTTGATGCTAACTTGAATTAAAACATATATGAGAATCTAGGAATTAGAAAGATAAAATGTGAAAGTTTGTAATTTAACAAAATCACCGAAGAAATTGAATTTCTATAATTCACCTTCAGTATATCTTCAATCCCAAGTACTTATAACCGTTTTTTGTTGGTTTTATTCATACCACGCAACGTTATGTTATAATGTTGTTTTTAGGCGCGTCCATAAATAAAATCTAATGCCTTCAAATACTTTCACTTGTTTCTATTCTTGTATTAAAACACAATATCGTGTTCACATTATCCAAGTGGTCAGAGGTTATGACATTTTACCCATTTCGAGTATGGCTTGTAACACGAGAATATTTTGACCAGTCTGACAGCGAACAAGACTGGGGTCAAGTTAACAGTAATTCATAATAATTTAACCTATTAAAGTACTTATTTGTTACGCGTATATAAATTTAATATACTTGCTAATTTGCTTTTGTATTACCAACTAGCTCTCGCCTGTGACTTCGTCCTCGTGGAATTAAAATAAAACAAATGTGCGTAGCCTATGTCTTCCAGACTATCCCCTAGCTACAAACTTTAACAAATATCCATCCATCTAAACTTTCGTATTTTTAATATTGGTATGTATGTTGCGTGTTTCAAATTAAATTTTACATTATTATAAAAAAGATATTTTGAATCTTGGAAATCAAGCTTTCCTTATATACAAAACTTTAGCAAAATAAACGACTTAATTCTTATTGAATAATTATGAAAATAACTATAGAGAATTTAAAAATAACTATTTTATTGGTAATTAATCTTAAACCTGAACGAAGTTCTTCAACATGATTATAACCTCAAAATTGTATAGAGCGAGAATTTAAAATAAAAAACTATAAATAAACAGATCGTTTTAAAAATTGTGAATCGCTTGCAGTATACAGTACATCAGAAATATCACAAATAATTGATGATGCGATTTGCAAAAGTGATATTTAATAGCGTAATAACAGTTACGCGTCAAGATGGCCGCCGTAAACAAATGCACGCTGCGTCAACCGACCGTGTTGGCGGACGCCAGGACAAATAAATAAATGTTTCACATGTTGCGGCTGAACTATAAATTAGAAACTGAACTAATGCTATTTAATTATTTCGTATTAGAATTTAATTGAATTAATAACTGTTAATATTTATATCAAACGTCATCATAGCAATAAGATATTCGTTCTGAAAGAAAAAGATACGATGTAAAAAGGACATTTTTTAGAATTTAAATAAATTGAATCGCATTGGCTTTGAATGAAATTTAATCTTGATTTATACTAGTAACTTCGTATAAAATCTTTATTAATATCACAGCGATTAAAAAGACAAAAATAAAAACAAAACAAACTATGACTAAAACTATGATAGTTAGTCATAACCCTTCAATGCTTTATTTTATTTAACAACGCAATCGTGACAGGTTGTATCCTTTAAATATTAACCTTAATTCAATATCGATAAGGTTGAAAATATTAATATATTGTCAAGTAATATTCGTTAACGATGTAAGATAAATTCACACAAGGGAAGCGTATCATAGGCTACCCGCAACCTAACTTCACATTCCAGTATAATTGTGTGCGGAGTACAATTACGCCTTAAATGTACGGAATTGAATTTAATGTTTAATACAATATTAAGTTACTCTATGGAACGGTTCATAGTTTATTAAATTGTTTACCAAACTTGGCAGCAGATAACTTTGAAGCCGTTATAGCGACGAGTATGGAGGTGAACAAGAAAATATCTCAAGTATCTTTATTCCATTCTTAAAATAAAGACGAAAGGCCTAATTATAGATGTATACAAAAGATTAAAACTCGTCTTTTATAAAACCAATGGATTATTAGATTATTATCCATACTTATTAGTAGTACTACAGATATTTTTAGATTATCTTTTCATTATACATAAAAATTGTCCAAAACGTAAGTAAAAATAAAAATCTTAATTAGATCGCAATGTAAAATTAAAAGCATAAGTACAATTAACTATTCACTTGAAAACGCGTAATGGTTGGCTAAATAGCAATTAAAATCGTTGACGTTATTCCCAGTTTATCAGCTCATTACAAAGGTGCGGTGGATTGGCTAAAGCGCTGCAGCAGCTAATGGTCACCATCAATCAGCTGCTGCCGTATGAATGATTAGGCGATATGCCCTAAAGCGCTCGCAATCATCGGGAAAAGTGGCTGCGACGGCTTCCTTACTGCGCTAGCGATTAAAGCCGATACCCGACGGCAATATCATTTGTTGTGGCGACATGGCGCTCGCCACCTGCTCCCGCTCTACGGTGATACTCAAACATTTTTCTTGAAAGGGGTCTCTTAGGTTCCTGATTTATATAAAAGCAGATAATGAAGTAAGACAATTCTTTAGAAACTCGTTTTATTTGAAAATATGGGTTTACGACAAGAAAAACTACATGGTATGTAACACACCTTTCAAACACACACGAAATCTAACTATCGAGTAAACAAAGAGTATATGAGTTCAAAGAGCACACAGATTCGAACTAATCAAAGAGTATAAACGTTACATTGTAATATTGCAAACAGGCAGTGTCTTGCTAAATGTTAAACCGACGCTTACATGTCCAATATACATCTGGAATAAAAGATTATTTTGTATACTAATATTATAAAGAGGAAATATTTCTATTTTTGTATGTATTGGAATAACTCTAAAACTACTGAACCGATTTAAAAAATTCTTTCACCAATAAATACCTACGTTATCAGTGAGTAACGTAGGCTATGTTTGATACAATTTTTATATCCACGCGGACGAAGATGCGAACAACATTAAGATGAGAGAAACTGCATATGCGTTACTGCCTTTAAGAGGTTACTCTAAATCCTCACTAAATATATAGCTTCTAGATCATTCTTACTGTACTCTCAACTTTATATCCCGTCATCGTTCATGTCTGCCATGTCTCCTGGTCCTAGAGGGACCTGGAGAACTTTGAGGATCACCGGTCTAAGGCTATTTCACACTAACAAATATTTTTATATATAATGTTACGACGATACATACATACATAGTGTCTGACTAATAATGCAGTGGTTCTACCCGTGGGATTTTATTGAGTTGATTACCTTCCCGTGTGAACGTAGCTTAAGAATTATGATGCTGAGCTATCGCCTGATTTTTCAAAGTGACTTACGTTAGCTATTAAAAATTCTTTATAACGATACGTAAATGAGTACAATTTATGCAGATCTAAGGTTTATTAATGTTAAAGATAAATGGTGTTTGGTTGTTGTTTATGCCTATGAAGTTTATAACATCTTTTAGTAATGCTTATCAGAAGGCGTATGTGAAAAAGTACTAAATGACAATTTTTCTCATCTTAACACGTTTTACATTGTCGCTATAGTATGTAAGCAAACAATAATTTAATTCTCCTCAAAGGAAAAAAGAAAATAACTAGCTAACATTTTTTGACCGCATAACATACAAGCGACTTTAATCCCACATAAATCTATACTAGTATTATAAAGAGGAAAGATTTGTATTTTTGTATGTATTGAAATAACTCAAAAACTACTAAAACAATTTCAATTTATTTTTTACCTTTCACCAATAAGAAGCTTTCCAACGAGTAAAATAGGCTATATTTATTACAATTTTCATTTCCGCGCAGACGAAGACGCGAGATGCAGCTAGTCTCACATAAATACTACGCTCTTCCTGTTCGCGGTAAGGCGCGATAATTGGCTTCGAGTGGCTGTGGTTGCCAATACCAACGTTAGACATCCACAACAATTAGACAAGCCTCAAAGCACACTAAACTAAATCGTAAATAACAAACCTTTCACAAACCAAACGATAAGTAACAAATTTACTATTAAGTATTTTTCTTTCTAAAGAAAATTATCTGATATCTATCATGAAGATATTGTTTTATTTAGCGTAGGACATGTAAACAAGTACACTGAATTCTTTCCGTTTAATCATTTTGAATCCGCAATATTCTTTTCGTTGCGCCGGCCTGAATTTAATTCCTTTTCTCTTACCACCCTTTTATATAAGGAGAGATTAGGAAAAGAAAGTGTTTGACAGTGGTGAAGACGCATAAGAAAAGAAACTATCCTCTTTCTGTGCATTTCCTTCTGCGGTCGCTTCTCTTTTGACGAATTCAGGTGGCCGTTAGTTCGTGTGTCATCTTATATCTAATCTGAAAAATATATTGTATTAGCTTTCGCCCGCGACTCCGTCCCCGTGGAATTAAAACAAAATAACAAAAGGCCTATGTGTTATTCCAGCCTATCCTCTGTGCCAAATTTCATCGAGATCCGTTCAGCCGTTTAGGCTACAAACTCTAACAAACATCCATCCATCAATCCATCTAAACTTTTGCAGGGATAATATTAGTTAGATTTTATTATACTTTAATATTAAATTTCACCCGACTAATTCGAGACCGGTACCACAATTTATGCAACAATTGTATCCGTAACAAGTACACAAAGATAAAATTAATTTTAATGTGCATTTCAGAAGAAAATTGGTTTAGCTGATTATGTCCGGGAGAGTAACAGTGCAACATTTCCCTTCATTCTAATAACACTCAACAAGCGACGCCTTCCACAGACCTGTTTAAGTTATTGTAAGTAGAACGGACGCTTGCTTAAATTGCCTCGAAGCGTTTTAAGGCGTTGTCACATCTGACAGCGACGTGATTCTGTTATTTATTGTTAGTTTAGTACGAATGGCGTTGGACGACGTTTAAGGGATAAAGCATTTCGAATATCGTAGCCTTAGATTAGCAAGACTGGGCTTTTAAGAATGGAAATTTAGAAATTACCGTAAACGGGTATTTAATATTCAATTTTCATTGTTTTGCGATCTGTTAAATTAAAAAAGTATCATTTAATCTTACACACTAACAGATATTAATTCTTCAATTTAGTTTATAACATAATAAACATAAAAACATGACTGACTCAAATGGATAATCAGATCGTGTGTACAATTCCTTATAAGTTGGCTGTATACTTAGCTAAGTGTCGGAGGAAATTGTTTGAAAAACTAAATATACAATATTTACGTTAACTTTATAACTGAACAATACTTCGAGCTTCGACTTTCTAACGCTGACAAAATAAAAAGTGGCCTATTAACAAACACGGTTCAGCTTTGATGCGTCTCTTTATTTGTCGGCTTAATGAACGGAGCGTTTCACGCGTTACGGACATTAAATTTTCTTGCTGCACCAATTTATATTTACAGCTACAATTCTCTTACATCCTAAACTATAAGGTTGAGAATGGCATGTTCTTGGTGTATCGTCATTTTCTGATAATGTGATTTGTCCATATTTGTAGTCCAAGTTCCGAGTCAATTGATTGATCAAATAGAAAGGTTTGGAGTGAGATGATGATCTTAATAGATGGTAATTTATATAACAGGTACATTAGTAATATCTGATGTTAAATATATACAGTCGTTGAATAAAAGATTCTAGTTTTAAATGAAGTAATTTCGATACCTGATGTGCTTTTTTAATGTCCTAGCTACATTCAACCATTCGTTAGTGTTTTTGCTTTGATAAATTCAAGAAACGTGTTTCCGAACTACGTATTCGAGTTTTACTCCTTTGAAACTTTGGTCAATCTAACACTAATTAATCGCTAGGTAATGATAAAATAAGTAAGAACTTCAGAAACCCAGCATAAGTGCGATAGTTAGGGCCATTGTATGGTTACTATATTTTTCAAAATTAGTTAGATTTCGTCTAGAACGTTCTTTTCTTCTCTAAATTATTTAGAATTTATGTGCCTTATGTTTACGTGTTTTGTGCTTTTAACTATTTCTTTACTAATGTTGAACTTATATTTCAAGGGCGTGTATAGCCGATATTGTACTAAAAACTACTGTACTAAATATTACTAGCTACTAGGTTGTAAGTCTTCCGTTGTACAGTGTAGGCGTGTGCCATATTAGAAATCTTGTAGGCAATGTGTTAAAACGCTAATAGCTCTATGTGGGTCGAGTGGCTTGTTAATGACCAAGTAAGCATTCGCTCACATACTATTTGTATTTAGGATTTCCAACACAACCTGTACGGTTACTTACAATGCGTCTTCTGGAATTTTCTTTATACAGTATGTTACAAAATCCCTGAATTCCATAGACTTACGAAGCGCTCAATAGTCATATTATTGTATTTGTTAATTCATTAAAGAGTATAAAATCTAATAGACATGTCAGATTTATTATCATTTATAAACCAACAGACGTATCGTAAATGGTATGTAACAATCCATTTGTATTGTCGCTTGTATATTTTATTAATGTTATTCGTAAACATCTCAATGTTGCAATGATATACGATGAATGTTGACATTCCACTGTACCTTAACAATCTCCTGGTGTTTGTGACCTGGGAAGATTTATAATCAATTTCCCGGGTGCATAACTTAAACTGTGAGTAAAGTATGGATACGACAATTAAAATAATTTACATTAAAAAAGATTCATTACAAAAAAGTACTTTTATTTAGTGTATTTTTTGGATAAGTCGAGGTCATTTATTTCTCGATTTTATGTTGAAAACCACGGCGTCTGACACTCTGGCAGAAATTATTAACAGGTAACTTAGGAAAATTGCAATAACTACCGTTTTTATCCCTTTATGAACTTATACATTCGAA
This sequence comes from Papilio polytes, assembly GCF_000836215.1. Lineage (NCBI taxonomy): Eukaryota > Metazoa > Arthropoda > Insecta > Lepidoptera > Papilionidae > Papilio > Papilio polytes. The sequence continues at coordinate 651,857 of NW_013528137.1, read as the reverse complement.
AAACATAACATTATAAAGATAAGCAATCCTATTGTATTTTTTAAAATTCATTATTATATTATTTATTGGCATGTCCATGTTCTTATCATCTATTATTTAAAGATAGGCGCGAATGTTAAGGTACTAGGCATGCTGGTTGTTTCTAATATACGTGTTGGTTGTTGGCGGATACTCGAATACAGTTTATCTATTACTTTAGTAATATCATAAGTATTAGCGACCAGGTGTTACGATATCTATTGAATAAAGATACAAGGAACAGGACAAAATGAATATAACATTACGTTTATCGACTTATTTTATGATATCTATACTATCATAATAAAGCGTAAACACACACTTCTTTGGTGCCTAAGATGTCAGCAATCACAGCATATTTTCGAATAACTCTTTTTTTAATAAAAAGCCCTACACTAACGTCACGCTTTAGCCTGTATATTTTCACGCTGTTAAACTTAGGGGTAAATGTTTTGGATAGAAACCCTAATGTGGGAAGAGACCATAAGTTGTTGCCAACATCAAGGAAGCAAGGTTGCCATGGTTTGATATCTGTCATGTCATTTTGACATTTGCAATTGATAATTTGACAAATGTGAACAATAAAATGAAATTTTTATAATTCTTATACGGAAATGATGGGAAGGAAAAGTGGATTTGACGGTGTAAGAGACGCCTAGGAAGGAGAAATATCCTCTCTTTGTGCGCCTCCTTCTTCGTTAACGCATCCGCTATTGCGTCATGTCAATATTTACGTGTTTTATAAAATGTTTTAGAAAATCGTATAGTGACATTTTATTTAAATTGTTCTTAGGATGGTTAGTATGTGTTAATTGATTAAAATTGAGAGCTTATTTATGCTGTTTTCTGTTAGAATTGGGGTGCTGTTCGTAATTGGCAACTTGATGAAGGTTTGACGGTAGGCTTTCATATTATTGTTAGGTCATCTTTTTATTAATCAATTTGTTTTGTTATTTTGTAAAGTGTAAGTGCTTTAACAATTAATATGGTTTCAATATAGTGAAAATAACCATAGTAAAAATTCTCATAGATCCTGTCGGCAGACTATATTTATTTTTCAAACTATCGGTTATAACTACTTTATATAGATTTTTTTTTATAACATAAGTTGGCAAACGAGCAAGCGGCCACCTGAATCCGCCAAAATGGCGAAGCGACCGCTGCCAATAGACATCCGCAATTGCAGATGCGTTACCTACCCTTATACGACAAAGGAGGAGACGCACATAAAGAGGATATTTCCCCTTTCTGTGCATCTCTACCGTCAAATCCACTTCCCCTTCGCATCCTCTCCTTATAAGAAAAGGGTGGTAATGAGAAAGGGACTTAAATTGTCCCTCGATCTCCTTACTGTATTTCTTTTAGTTTCATATCGATAGTTTGTTTTAACACTATAACAGCGTATTCAATTTATCGGTTTAATGCAAAGAAATGTTGAAAATTTATATCAATCATTCAGTTAGTATACCATAAATAGGGTTTATTTATGTTATCGCGTTATAATAGTTAAATATTAACTTAGCGGTGACGTTAGCGCGTTAAAACTATAAAACGGTGAATATATTCAGAGCTATAAAATACAAACGTGTTTTACAAACTTCGTAAAAACCAACGCTCTTAAGGGCCCTCTATTATTATATTAAAACTATGCAATCAAACAAAATAACATCGAAAATCAGGAAGAGATTAAATTCAATATACATTTTTAAATGTTACACACAGTAAGCTATACTATATGATGAAAGCTGTACACTACAAGCTATATTATTGACAAAATTTAACAGTGGTAGAGCCCGCTTTAACTGCTTCGCACGAATGGGCCGGCTCGCCCGGTGTAATACCGTGATCATACAGAAGACAGGCGTGGAGTGGAAGCAATTCCGCGTTTTGTCTGATGAGTGTGCCGGAGGCCCAACTTTAGTCCCTTCCCATCCGTTTTCTCATAAAAATAGGATGGATAGGAAAAGTGGATTTGACGGTTGAGGAGATGCATATGAAGGGGTAATATTCACTTTATGTGCGTCTCCTCCTCCGTCCATTAAGGGTTGGCAAAGTATCTTCAATTGCGGATGTTTATGGGCAGCGGTCGCTTTCCATTTCAGTAGATTCAGGTTCCCGCTTGCACATTGGCTACATTTATAATATAAAATAAAAAAAATTAAGATTTAGTCAACATTTCGCCGTATTCAATGTGTAGCGGACCTAAACTGGCGGATTGACGTGAAAGTATGCAAGATGAGTGATAGAACCTGTCCCCTCATTAAGTGAACATCTCACTCGTTGATAAGCCTTTCAATGAATATTACTGAGGTACCAAGTGGTAATAATGCCTATCAACGATCTGTCATGGCCGACTCTAACGGTTACTGTTTATATGGTTATCAAATTAAATCTTAAATGCAATTGAAAAGATGGCATTTAAAAGATAATTGGCGTCGTTGTTAAGAGAATAAATATCAATTAAAATTTATTTGTTATACGTTTTAATAATTTTTGGTAGTTGAATTCGAATTGATCAAAACTCTGCGAGGTTTTCAAAGTATAAAAAAAGAGGGCGCTGATGTTTTAGGTATAAAGCACGCCGAATTAAAAAATAGGTAGCAGTCTTTTATTCTGTGTTCTGTTTCATTAATAGTATTTTAATACTAGCCCTCGACTCCGTTCGATTAGAATAAAAAAAAAAAAACAAAACCAAGTAGCCTACGTGTTCCTTCAGAGTATCCTCTACATCTAGGCTAGGCCAATTTTTATCAAGATCGGTTAGCTGTTAGGTTACTAACTCTATCAAACATCTATCCATTTATTGTTAGCATAGAAAAAATATTTTTAAATAAAAGTGGACACTAAAATAATTTTTCGCTAACATGAGCATTGTCTATTACTTTGTTAAAGCATGAAAATAATGTAAAATATTTTTTTTATTATTACTCTAATTTAGCCACAAAAGGATTTTTTTTTATTTTAAATCTAAAGGTGTTAACGAGTATAGCTTTTTTGGACGACATGCCGCTTTGTGATTCGGAATGTCGTCCATAGTGTGATGTGTGTGATTTTGCTTTAAAGTGATTCTGCGTGTATTGTATAGTTGGAATATAAAAGATATGATTAGGAATTATTAATAAGTATCTTTTTATCTTATTTATCTAAAGGTTTCTATTACAGGAGTACAGTTTTGTATCACATTTTTGTCAAACGATATTCCTATAAGAACATAAGAAGCGGTACTTTTCCGATAATAACAATGCTTATTTTATTTATAACATTTTAAACGGGAATGTAACATAAATTTTCCATTATCGACAATACCTTAAAGTAAACCCAGTGTTGATTTGACGTTTACGACCATAAATTACTTTACGAATAAAGTGTTTTACGTAAATAGGCATGTAATCTTTTCTTCTTCAATTTTTAGTTAAGATATTGGACGCTTATGGCTTGAGCGATAGTTTAGTCAAAGCTGTGTATACTAAGTCTTTACTGTACTAAAGGCTAGCTATTCCTATGTGGCTTCATCCGCCATGAAATTATAAAAAAATAGTTTATTGTTTACATTTGACAAATGATCAATTGTCAATGTCATGACATAACATGACAAACCTCGGCAATCTTGCTTCCTTGATGTTAGCAGCAACTTATGGTCTCATTCCCACATTAGGGTTTTTGTCCGAAATATTTATCCCCTAAATTTAATGGTGTGAAAATATATAGCCTCAAGCGTGACGTAAGTGTGGGGCTTTTTATTAAAAATAGAATTATTTAAAAATATGCTGTAATTGCTGACATCTTAGGCAACAAAGAAGTGTGTGTTTACGCTATATTATATTTGTATAGATAGTATAGATTAGTAAATAAGGATAACTTTGTATGCGTAATTTGGACATTTAGTTGCAACGGTGTTTGTTGATGGTGCCATAAATAACTTAAGGTGTCATCTGTAACTGGCAACACCAAATTTATTTACTTGACATTTACATTGTACAATGTCTCAGTCACAGTGAAATTTATGTATCAAGTAGTGAGTGTAAAAAAATAATTACATTTATTTTATGTGTTTTTAACATCAGTGTTTACGTTTATTATATTTGCAAAACGTTTTGAGCGTGTGCACACCCGAAATTAAAATATCGCACAACTGTGTAGTCTCGCTTTGATTCCTTGAGCTTATATGGAGGTGCCCACACTACTCGATTTTTAGTTGTGCAATTAAATAATTGAATTGGCTACGAAACAATCGACAATCGCACAACAGTTGCGATAGTTTAATCAAAAGAGTCCGTCTGCTCTTAGTATTATTGTCATACTTACATAAGTATTACGGGCTATTGTTTATATATTTTTTAAGTTTTTATTCCCGCTTCAAATATAATTTAAAAATCCGAATATACAGTTAGTCCTTACATGTCGATATACCATCACTAGAACGATAACTGTAAGAGCAGTCAGAGGGGGCTATTTTCCAATCGTTCGTAATTTAGTTCATTGAATATCATTCGATAATATGTCGGGTAACATTGATTTGCGTGGCTTGATTTGCAGTCCCGGTTGATGTGTGAAGGGTCTGAATTGAATTGAATTGAAATAAATTGATAATAGCAATGACGATCGTTTATGAATGTGTTCAACTGTGAATATGTAAAGTTGAATGCAAGTCAATTTAAAGCTACAGTTATACTTAAACCTGTTCCAAATGGAGACCTATACTTTAAAAACAACCATTAACATGAGTTCATGAGGTTGTAATTAAGGAGATAAAATGTCATTTACCTATCTAAACAATCATACTAATATTAACTAATATTATAAATGCGAAAGGTTAGATGGATGGATGGATGGATGTTTGTTATAGTTTGTAACCTAAACGGCTGAATGTATTGCGATAACATTTGGTATAGATGTAGAGTATAGTCTGAAAGAACACAGGATATTCAGACTTTTGTTTTTTTTTAATTCCACTCGGACGTAGTCGTGGGCGAAAGATATGAGTATAAATGAAGATTTTTCCGTGAATAGTTTCTTTTACAAAATCAGGTTGTTGATTAGGAACATATAATCTGCATTCTTTTGTAACATTGATAAGGTTGTATTGAGTATTCGTTTTCAAACGGGTTGCTTTACAATTATATGACTCTGACGTGTAATTATTCGTGTAGGCAGATACAATGTGAGGCTGCGCCTACGCGACTCTCTGTTTAGTTTATGTTCTATAAACAAAGGTTACTGTGCATTGTGCTGACAATAATTGTTTATTAAATGGATTATCAATTAGAATTGGATTAAAAGTAATACTTAGTTTAACTTTCTAAGTTTCCTATACATGTATGCGTAAATCTTAATACTAAAGGACAAAGGAATATTTGGAAATTAAAAAACATTAATTGTATATTTTTTTAATCTTCGATATTTTATACAGGGACAAAGTTTTCCGTAAGTTACGTTTCTAATCGAAGAGATGTCTTTACATAAATGATTAGTCGGCACAGTATGTGCTTCTGTTCCATACAGCTCTATCAGCCGTCATATCTGAATGCATTCCGTTCTTAAGCATATCCTTCACACATTTCATCCCTACTTTCTTCGGTCTTCCTCTTCTTTTGTAGCCATCCACATTCATTCTTAACGCTTTCTGGTTTATGTCCCAAACATGTCCATGTTATCCGACAAAATGACATGAGAAAATGAGAAGCAAAAGGTTAGCATGGTATGTCCATACCACGCTAACCTTTTGTTTCTCATTTTCTCCATCATTGTCTACTTTCAGACTTCCTCTAATAGACACATTCTTAACTTTCTCCAATAGTATTACAATTTAGTTACATGACGTATTATTATTTAATAAAACTGTTGTAACAGTATGTTGTTTCTTATACGAATACATTTTCTTTTTAAATTTGTCTATAGTTGGCAGGTAATAATTCAACATCTACTTTATTGTCTTTGGAATTGTATTTAATTTCCTGCCTACAGTGTGGAGGATCGATTAGTTACAGTAAAGATGTACATAAAGGTTGTTACCTATTACAGTAATACTTCTCGATTAATTTATTCAGGACACAAAAATGTGTAAAGCTTTTTACTCTGCATAACATTATCATACTAATATTATAAATGCGAAGGTTTAGATGGATGGATGTTTGTAAAAGATGTAGCCTAAACGGCTAAACGGATTTCGATGAAATTTGGTGTAGATGTAGAGGATAGTTTGAAAGTACACATAGACTACTCACTTTTTTTTTAATTCCGCGAGGACGGAGTTAAATAAAGAGTTTAAATAAATGTCAACTAAATACTTTCTTAAAGAAAAACAATACAACTTGCCAGAAGTTATAAATATTTTTGAATATAAGAAAACATCTTACTTCAGTAAAGTATTCATTTAACTCAAATGAGAATAGAAATATTATAAATTGCAAGTTTCTGTAACGGAAAAACTAAAGAATACATACAATTTAATTAAACTTCTATTTGTTATCGTCGTTGTCTTTCAATATTACTAGTGTTTGCCTGCGACTGTCGCGTGGAAAAAAACATAAACAACATAGCCTATGTTCACTGATAATGTACCTTTCTAATGGCGTAACAATTTTTAAAATTGACCAAGTAGTTTTTGAGTTTATACGTTACTTACAAAAATTATTTTTTTACAAGTCTGTCTAGATAGTACTCAAGTTTGTTAGCACCTTAATAACCCATTGCAAGACGGTAGGGTCGTCATATGAATATTATAAATCAATTATCGTAGTTATCTTATATAATCTAGCGATGTGTCTGTAATAATAATTACCTCTGTACGTAAATTATTACCCACATTGTCTAGATTAGTATCGTTTATGGAAAACATTACCAAAGGGTCTATCTGGAATGTTAACGTGACTGTTGCGAGAACGTATTCGTAATGTGTTTGAAAAAAATGTATGAAATATTTGGTGTAATCTCAGTAATATTATAAATGCGAAAGTTTAGATAGATGGGTGGATGGATGTTTGTTAGAGTTTGTAGCCTAAACGGCTGAACGGATCTCGATGAAATTTGGCATAGACGTAGAGTATAGTCTGAAAGAACACATGGGGTACTTACTTTTGACTTAATTCCACGCGGACAGAGTCGCGGGCAAAAGTAAGTTTACAAATATTGCTATGTCACGAAAACTTTTTCACGCATATTCGTAATAAGCTCGCAGTTATACAACGGGCACGTTGGATACGTCGGTTTGTGATCGTATTTTGTTTTTACCAGGTACAGTTTCCACTGTAAAAACACACATATCGCTATCCCTCTTTGTTTCTTGGAGAATGAACTATACGTTTTCAATATGTTTTCACGATTAAAACATACCATAACTTGGGTAGCGTGTTCGTTTTATTTACATTGTTAAACATGTTATTTTACCTCCTTGTTTGAATTGCTCTAGTGTATGATTAATTCGATTACTTTCGTAATGCGATATAATACAAACAGGGTCTATTATCACATTGAAATGATAGCGTGTTCGATGTTTTATTATTTTGAATTAACTAGTGTTGTACTTTGCGGGAATTAATAGGTCGGGATATTCCATGTTTTTAATAGCTGTTTTGTAATAGGGTAATTACTTTAAATTACATTGAAATTTCACCTCTCGCTCTATTCAATGTTAATTAACAATTACCTCTGTTTATAACTGCTATTATACGAGTAGTTATTATAATTTTAATGCAATAAGCTGAGTAAATCTTTAAAACCATTCAATTTTATTAAAAGTACTAACATCTTGCAGTACTCTTAGAGTGGGCTTGTAATTATATTGGACTGGTTTCATATTCTATACGCATTTACCAGTAGTCGCTACCGCTTGCATATGCGACTATCAAAGTTCCTTCTTTTATAAGACATCAACGCGTTGACGAAGATACGACATTATATATCTATTGTATTACTCTGTAAGGTTGAAATTTGAATGTCTCTTTGTGGATGTATGTTGTTTTATGAATTTAGTATTGGAAAGGCCCTGCGTTTGCGCACCTGCTATGCTTGACAGATAGTCGGGACGAGCGCTAACATGCATATAAAAGGTATTGGTCTTCGCCGCCGCCTGTATACATAGATATTCATTTTGAATGTAAGCTTGTTGTTCATTTGTTTCAATGACGTTTGCTTTTAATAATAATTATCGTTCGCATCGATTACTGACTTGAATAAGTTGGATTTTATGTCTTGCTTGAAGTTAGTTGTTAATTTAAAAAATAATTGTTATGAGACGAGTTACCTTACTAATATTATATATGCGAAAGTTTAGATGGATGGATGTTTGTTAGAGTTTGTAGCTTAGACAGCTGAACGGTTCGCCATGAAATTGGGCATAGTCTGTAAGAACACTACTTGCCTTGTTTTTTTTTAATTCCACGAAGACGGAGTGAAGCTAATATTTGAATGTAATGAAATAAAAACTAAATTAACGAACCAAATTTTAAATGTACTGGTATGTTGTCATTTTTTAAGTCACAATTGTAACCAACAAAAATTATTATGTTTATGTTGAAATATTTCTAGAGCATATTTACCGGTTAATTTACGATATTTTATGTTTGGAATGGAATGACTAATTGAGATAATTGGACTATTTAACTAGCCTGTATTCATATCGTTGCCAATTAAAATATTTATGTTAAAATTACAACCACCTCGGTGCGGACATTTAATTAAAGACACTTTTTGAAGTTTGCAAAAACCGACGTCACGCGGTTCAGCAAATTTTTCAACTCCTATTAAAAACATACTACATACATCTATGGTTCGTGTTATAAATTAACTTTAGTGATGTGACGTTTATTATCGATAATTTAATACTATATTTTAAATAGCATCTTTTTTATTAACTGTTGAATTTTATTATCACTTGTTTGCTGCATTTATTTTATTGCGCTTAAATACTAAGTATTCTATGTCTAAATAACTCTTATTTCAAGGTAAGAGATTCAGGTAATGTTTATTCTTAAAATAATATTCGAGTCTTAGTGCGTTGTTGCGACGATAGTTATAACCTTACAAGGTTACACCCGCGATTCTGTCCGTGGAATAAAAACACAACATTAATTAGATTATGTTTAACCAGATTAGCCTTTTTTTTCATGTCAAATTTCATCGATATTTGTTATGTCGTTTAGTCCAAAAACTTCATCTGTCGATTCATATAACCTTTCGCATTTATAATATAAGTAAGATTGTAAATTGTTATTTACTCGGTATTACTAAATGTGTCTGCATTAAATATTTATGGAACAGATAAGATGTAATTTCTTAAACACCCCACCGTAAAAACATAGCTAAGAAATTTCCGGCGCATACAAGGCCATCTTTATGCATGAACCTTATCAATTGGTTGGTAAACCGCGCTTACAATTTAATGAGGGGTTGCCACCGCGTAATTACAGTCCGTTCTCGACGCGACGCTAAAATATTTGACGTGTGAATTTTATATTTACAATTCCATATAATATTCCTGCGCTTTTCTCTACAGTTCAGCAGAGTATTTATTCCTCCGTACATATATATGTCGTCATAACTGAATTTACTCTCTCCTTCAAAAACACAAGAGCTTAATGCCCAGTTCACACTTGGCCAGTACAGTTGGACAGTTGCGATAGCCAGTCGAAAGGTCAAAAATTTTGATGTTAGTTAAAAGTAAATGTTTTTGGGCATTTTGAGGCAAGCTAACCTAAAATTATATTCAAAAGAGTTGTCTATTAACAATGTTATTGAAGCTATCACCCGATACAACCGGTTGGAAGTTGAACTATAAATTATTGTTTTTCATCTTCGCTGTTGCCGTATTTCGCGCCAACTCGGCCGCCATTTTGATGCGTAATTGCAGTTGCCGTATGCGCCTGCGCCGATCGCCTTCTCCGTAACGTATTTGGTGTGAAATGAGAATAATTTGCCTCGCTGAAGATTTATGGTGGCGGATAATGACGTTCTAGGTAGTTTGCGAGGTAAATTGTTTTACTTTTCTCAGTTTGGGAGGGCTGAGTGAACCCTTATTGAGTTTTTAAGAACAGGTAGACTGGTTGGACAAGTTTTTATTCTCTTAAGTGATTTATTGATATTTTAAATTGATAATCGATCATATTATGTTTTTTTAAATAAAACATTGCCGATAAATAAGACAGAAAATTATGATTCACTAACTTTTTCCCACGACTCCGTTAGCGAGGTATTAAAAAAATTAAAAGCAAGTAGCGTATATGTTCTTCCAGACTACGTTTGCAAGTCGATGATCAAGAGGTTAGACCCCTTGATCCCTCCTTACAATCCTATTCTTAGACTTGTAGGTCCTAGGAAGGTCTTCATAGTAGAAAGTGTATTCATGAAACGGGTTATCAGTGTGAAATGTGAAATAACACAAAAATCAGCTATGGAAATGAGCAGTAACAATTCGTAATAACACAGTACTCGCATGAAATCCGTTATTTCTTAATACCCTTTCACACAGTATTAGTGCATTATAGAAATGATATACCTCGGAAACGAAAATTGTGTGTCGTGCTTATGTAAACAATCGATAATACTACTTCATTACTGACCCCGAGTCAATGATAGCTTTACACAGGGATATGGAATATTTCGATAGCTCCCACGTAAACAATTGTAAGTCAAAAAATTCAATTTATAACACTAAGTGCTACTGGAATTCTCCAAAATAGCGATCGATGCCTTTAGGCATCCGCATTTGCAGATGTTTTTATAAGGTTTATATAAAGAGCATTGTAAATTGCGCCGGCCACTCCCGTCGGTGGCTCAAATACAACTGCCCTGCTGGCATGACGCCATGACAGTAGACAGTGTGGCCATACACTATAGACATTATTCCGTTTGTATTATGATTGATTTGAATTTCAAAATTTGATTTTAGGAAGATAAAGATATGAAAAACACGAAGAGTGATTTAGTTTAAAAACTGTTTAGACTTTTTCCGTAGGAACCTATTGATTTGCAGTGTCACAATGAACGCGAATAGCGAACAAGGTTAAAGGTCCTAACGTTGTAGGCTTTCTCTTGATGGGGAACGGATAAGATTTTGTTTTTGTGACGGTGATAAAATTCAAATTGTGCAGACTATATTTACGACTTCACAGCCCTATACGGAAAGGTATAATGTTTTACAGTGTCTGCATATAAGGTACGGCCCGAATTGCTTTCTTGTGTAAGAAAATAACTACACATTCGATTATTACTTTTAGCGGGATTCTAAAATCGTTTGATAGAAACGGTATTTTTTATTATTATTATATCTCTTTATTTAGTAATGTCTTAGAGGTTTTTTCTATTAATATGCCTTATTCAAGAAAGAGATGGGTGGATTGTGAATGGTGACATGATCAAGAAGTGATTACTGAGATGACGGATGACAGAGTTATTTGGAGGACAAAAACCATTAGCGCCGACCCTACGGGAGTAGGAAAGGGTGGGGGAGGGGAAGATGAATCAAGTTCAATCTACGGACTTTTGTTTACATTACGGTACAAGTAAGATTTTAAACGCAGAATGCTTTCATTTCACGCATGTCTTCTGCGTTCATTTTCCTGCCCTTTACTCTATGGTGGGTGGTATGTACTACTTCACGGTCAGTTCAAAAATGTCACTACTATCGTCGAGAAGCATGTAGAAATATCTCAACGTTCAAAAGCTCTTACGTTTGATACGGAAGCGAGTATAATGACATGATACATAGAATAGTGTTGGGAAAATGATCGGTTGTACATTGCTCGTGATCTTGACTTCTGCGGCCTGATTTGCCAGAATGTTCCTCTGGTTGCGGTTCCGACCATTATTTTGCATCCATTCCAATGCTTTTGAATTATTGTTCACGAACAACTAGAAATGGCAAGGTTTTAAACTCGCAGCTCGTAATATTACGCGTCAAAATTATATTTATATCTCTGTTACTGTTGTTTAATTTAGTTTTTATGAATGATAAATGTTTACTTTTACTTATATGTAGACATTAGCCGTTACGAGCTATTTGCACGCATTCATTTGTTACGGTTCTCCTTAGGTATCCACACCTGTACAATGAAGCCGTTATGAAGCGTCGGTGCGTGTTAATGGACGACTAATTACTGAATAGTAGGAATCGAGGAACACTTTGTCCACAAATTACCGTTTATGATTGCCACGTGTCCGTTTATTTTAAACTCGTGCAATGGCCGCCTTCGCCCAAACCGACGTTTACGACCGGCCCGCTAGATGTCACTATAACGACTGTCATCGCGTGACATTTAATTCCAGCGACAGCTAACCTATCCGACATTTAATTTAATAAAACAGAACTTTAATCTGTAAAAAGCATAGTTCAATTTCGTTCGACAACATCGAGTTACATGCAAATGCTAACCGCCTTACAAGGGTATGCCACACGAAAGTTCGTGCTGTAAAATACCAATTTACTTTAACAATATAGCGATTTACTCTGAACATTTCTTAGCCTTTTAAGGCGTCGTACATTTAGGCCAGTCCCGGATAATGCTCGGAGCTAATATAAATAAGAGAGTTTCGATCGTGCTCCGAGAGAGCTCAGCCATTTATCCGCTATTAATTTTACTGTCGTGCCATCTCAACAAAGATCAACACCATTTTATAGTTGTTTAGCGACGGAATGGTCTGATATGGTCGCAGTTATTGGCCGCAGTGACATCTCCTCTTTGTATTGCACGCTCTTCAGCTGAATTCAGATGAATTCGTGTGGGATTGCAGTGATAATATGCCAATAAAATGCGACTTCGTTTGTGATAAATGTTGGCAATAAAATTATTTAAATGTCAGTTTTATTTCATCGCATAAATAAATTTACACATTGATTTATGGTTCAATCTGGTACGTTTATTATATTAACAAGAGAAGTTATGTAGTAACTGCTTTAAAGTAAATTATTTTTCATTTAATGTTTCATGTATCTGATGACCCTCTTTTATGTAATTTTAGAACTTATTTACAAACATACAAAAACTCATTCTATTCTATTTTATCTAAGGTCTTTATATACTTAAATATCTGTTCCTATTTGAATTATAAAAAACTTTATATTGGATTTTACTTTTGCAAAACTTTCAATTGCAACTTTCTAATTCTAAAGCACAATGACAACGAAGGCCTTTACCATTGGCTAAAATTATTGTTACCATGACAATCTTGCTTCTTTGCTGCATTGGCTTGTAGTTTTTGTTCTTTGCCCGCATTAATTTTTTTCCAATTTATTTAACCCCTAAATTAAATAACGAGAAAATAAAACTCTGTACTGTTATAAGTCTGTATGGTGTGATTTTTGACATCCTACTATAACAAAGAAGTGTTTACGCTTTATTACTAGCTGTTCCCGTGCGGCTTCATCCGCGTGAAACAATCAAAACTTTATCTTTTTGTTTACATTTGTGAAATGTCAAAATTCAAATGCATAAATGACAACCTTGGTTCCTTGATGTTGGCAGCTCGTAGCTTGTGGTCCCTTTCCCACATTAGGGTTTTTTTAAACAATTTATTTACACCCTAAGCTTAATAGTGTGAGAATATATAGCCTAAAGCGTGAAGTAAGTGTAGGTCATTTTATTAAAAAAAGAATTATTCAAAAACATGCAGTATTTGCTGACATCTTACGCCACAAAGAAGTGTGTGTTTACGCTTTATTATATTAGTAAATATTTAGTATATGTAGATATGACGTGTTGACCAACAGTTGAATAACAAAGTTGATTGTCATTTGGCGCGGGCCCAACGCGAATGAGTCAAGAGATGCAAGGTATTATTAAAACAATGCACCGCTCCGACTGACGCATCCTCGCTCTTCCTTGTTTACGGCGCGTTGCTTTATGATTCAACAACTGTCAGAACGCGGGGCGGATACCACTTTACGCACTTAATTAGAGCTGACTCACACGAACGTCACGGCGAAGTACTTCTAATCTTACTAATATTATAAATGCGAAATTTGGATGGCACATACGTAGAGGATAGTCCGGAAGAACAAGTCGGCTTTTTTTGCGGATGGAGCTGCGGGCGATAACTAGTAGTGTTATAAAGAGGATAAATTTGCTTGTTTGGATAGAATAGGCTACAGGTATTTAATAACTGATTTAAAAAGTGCCTAAACAAAAAATCACATTTGGCAACTGTTTCAAGTCAAAGTTTTCAAAGTGATAAATAGACACCTGTCCTTGATCAAAATTTCTATCTATATTTTTATCTTTAACAGCAGTGTAACGCTGGTGTGAATGGGCTTTACGAAACTGCGTGTGCAAGGATCCTTAAATTTGTTTTCCCGAAGATAAGCTGCAAAACATTGTTGTGTTAAGACAATGTTAATCAAATTTTAATCGTGTTATCTCAACGTTAAAATGTAACAGATATTTGTTGAAGTAAACACATGCTGTGTTATTTATAATCCTACGTTTAAAATATCTTTGATATTTCGCAGTATATCTGTATTTAAAGGCCTTTTTTTGAGTTATACAATATTCATATTGTAATTCGATAGATTAATCATACTAATATTATAAATGAAGAGTTTCGATGGATGGTTGGATGTTTGTTAGAGTTTATAGCCTAAACGGCTGAACGGATTTTGATGAAATTTCGTATAGATGTAGAGGATATTCTGGATGAACACATAAGCTACTCACTTTTGGGTTTTTTTAATTCCACGCGGACTGAGTCGCGGGCGAAAGCTAGTTTTAAATAAGTCAATCAATTCATTAATGCAAGGAAATTAGTCAAGTAATTTGTTTTAAAGGTGAGTATTATTTTACCAACTACGCACCAGAGTGAAGTCGGATATAGCGGCTGTATAATGTAATGATTCGATTGCAAACTCCATACGAAACTGTACAGTTTCTTGGACATGTATAATTTAATACCGACGTAAATCTTCGGATCGATAGGATTGCGGAGATATTTTTCGCAATTTGCATTCGGATTCTATCTCGCGCGGTGATCTCGAATCTATTAGACGATCTTTGAATCTATAGATAGCCGTTTCCGTGTCCACATTCACTGGAATACCTTATATGAGGTTTCAGTCAGAGATTAACGTTCGTTAATTATGTAATAATAAATGGATAGTATATAGATGTTTATATGAAAAATATTAAACCGATTATTTATGTCTACAAAGACTAAAACAAATAACTTTGTGTAGATTGACAAGTCAAATGGCGAGGTATACTTCGAATAAAGAGTCAAATTACCAATTTGTCTTCTAAGCAAGGGTAGTTTTCCTTTGTACGTTCTGATATAAATATTACTTTTAGGGCCTATCCCACAATTCAAGAAAATTGTCCGATCGATCCAACGTATAAAATATGTGATGGAAATATCTGATTTTGGTACTCTCTCTGACAGTGACGACACTTTTAAGCTATCTGAGACTATCAGCCAGTGGTGGTACAGGCCCTTACCAATATAAATACAATTTAGATTGGTGAATATTTGTTAGAGTTTATGACCTAAAAATAAACTGTTGAACGGATTCCGATAAAATTTGGTATAGATGTAGAGAATAGTTTGCAAGAACACACAGTTACTTTGTTTTAAAATTTACGCGGACGGAGTTGCAGGCAAAAGCTAGTTACTTATAAATAGTATGAAATACTTATATCGGTTTGAAGTACACACAGTCGGATTTATTTACTTAATATAGATGATAGAATAAATGTAAAGACATTTAGAGGGTTATGCTTGTTAACGTTAGCCCCCTAGCCGTGTGTTACAGAATTATTTGTTCTCGTGAACAAGTCATTAAGTTTAGATCATTTGATTGAACTGTACAAATAATTCTTCTAATACGATAGTTAAAGTGAATTCGACTTAAATGTTGTTAACTTTAGGTTTCATTTGCAACGTTATGGTGTAGTTAGAAACATGCTTGTAATATTTTAACGATCCCAAGTCACCTCCTTTCGTTACTGGTTAAATTATATTGTAATTGTAGGTTATGTTTTACAATAGTGTGTATTAGGTCTTTAAGTTTTGACCATTATATGTCTAATAATATTAAAACTTCCTCTTAAAAGAAAATGACCCTTTATGGTTTTATTTTATAGCAGTAACAAACTAGCAACTTGATGTTTATTGATTTTCTTTATTAAGATAGATTTATTTAGTTGTATTTAAGTAAATATACAAAAAATAGGCGTGTTTAAAATGTCACTTACCATATGACACTTATAAAAACAAACTAATTTGTAGAACTTTTTTTAACCGTTTTCTCGCAAATTCTGCCAGAGATTTAGTTTTTTGTTATTTAAAACAATGAAAACCCTAAAAATGGTCATATTTGAAAGGGTAATTAAATACATGAATAATTAAAATTGCGAAAGTTTAGATGGATGGATGTTTGTTAGAGTTTGTAGCCTAAACGGTTGAACAGATTTAGTTAAAATTTGATATAGGCGTAGATAGTCTGGAAGAACACATAAGTTACAACCTTATGTTTTTTCTCATGCCACGTAGACGGAGTCGCGGGTGATAACTAGTATATTGCTATATTGTTTCATTGAAAGGAATCTAATAAAGTAGCAAAGCAGCGAACTTTTGGAAGCGCTTGAAAATGTAGACTAGCATGCAGCGCTGCAAGCGATTTATTATTCAACGGTCAATAATACTTGGAACTAATTACCGTTGTCCTACGCATCTGTTGAAGCTTTGATGTTAGCGTCGAGTGTTCGTTGAAGATAATTTAACTGGCCCAGATTCATAGAAGTTCATGTGTGCATCTCAATTCTAATATTCCTGATAGATTGGTTCCCGTCTTTTGATGTTGACAATTTAATGCCTAATAAATATTATACGTATTTTAGACTAGATTTCGCCCGCGACTACACTCGCGCGGAATTAGAAAAAAACGAAAGTAGCCTAATCTTCTTCCAGATTATGCTCTATATCTATGCCAAATCTCATCAAGTTCTGTTCAGCCGTTTAGACGGAAAACTATAATAAACATCCATTCATCGCTTTTATAATGTGCTTTTTATATATATTTCAAAGTTACAAACACTATTAACAATCGAACTGCATCTTTATTCATTAACTACAATCGTCACTTGTACAAAACAATAAAATAGTAATTTTAACTATTCAATTTACATCTACGAAGCTATGTTTGTTGTGTGCTTTGAAGTCTATATCCTACAGCATTAGTATGCATAAGAGATCATAGAAATCTTAATTCAAAGTAGATTGTCAAACATCTATTCGTGACCGCAATCCACAACGCGAGGATGAGCCGCCAGACAACTTTGCATAACAGATACTCCGATATTCCATACCGAACCTATAGTATATTGTTATTCAATATAAGAATAAACAATACAATCGCCTTTGCATTCGATTATAGCTTACCGATATCGATTCCGTATTCAAAATGCGTCGTCATATTCGATACCTCGACTGTTATAATCGGATAATCGTCAGCTTTGATACAAAGATCCGAGATAACGATCTCTCCGTTCCGATTCTCGATGCATCGATACGCATCGCTGCGGGACGTTGACAAATTGCGTCTTTAGGATACCGTGCCGGGCAAATTGGGGCTACCAGTATTTATTGGAAGCCTTAAGGCTACGTATTACGGCTGTCCGATATTATCATTGCATCGCATCAGAGTTAGCACGCTTGTTGCTTAATTATGATTGAAATCGATTCAATGCATTTTATCGATTTTTTTTTCAAATACGCGATGTGATTTGGTTTTGTAATGCGAATTACATTATTTAATTTACAACCTATTGTTTGATTCTTCTTTATAATCAGATAACAGTTTGTAGAATTAAGTAGTTTGTTACCAGTTGAATTGTAATATTTACTTGGTTTGTAATTGCTGAGTTGATTTAGAATGAGAAAGTTGTCGCTTCAAGCTAACTAGTAATTATAATTAAAACTTGAAATGTATTATATTCAAAATCTTGCCAATATTATTGCGAAAGTTTAGATGGATTGTTAGAGTTTGTAGCCTAAACGGCTGAACGGATCTTGATGAAATTACACATAGATGTAGAGCATAGTCTGGAAAAACATAGGCTACTTACTATTGTTATTGGCGAAAGCTAGTAAGGAATAAATATACACAAGGATTAAGTCTTGTCATATTAAAATAGTACACTTTTCGGTATAACTCGTCAAAGTCAAGGGCATTTAAAGTCAATGACATTCAGTTGACCGTTAGTAAAACGATATTTTTGGCACTACAATACACAAGCCTATGTAAACCCATTAACATAGGCAAATAGACTGCCACAGATCGGCTGCGGACATCACACACGCCGCTATCTCACATCAAAGACGCCGCTGCCCGCTCGAGAATATCTTCTTATACCTGTTATTTACTTGCGACGAGGTATGTACGGAAGATGCTGTGTTACGATGTCATATAATTTTTCTCGACTTTTTATTCAAGTGTTTATGACTATCACCTCTCTAGGAAGCTCCTATGGTTTGGTGGTTACAAACCTTAATGCATGAATAAAATTCTTTAGTAACAACTAAAAGAGCTAAATTAAATGAAAACTTTTATTCAATTCAAAGGATATATTTAATACCCACTTAATATATCATCGTCACCATCTCAATATATGTCTCACTGAGGGTCTCGGAGCCTACCCTAAGTAAGGGGTGACTAGGCCATAGTCAACCACGCTGGCCAAGTGCGGGTTGGATGATTTCACACATATCTTTAAATTTCTTCGCCGTGTGCAGATTGCATCACGATATTTTCCCTCACAGTAAGAACGTTGGGTAAATTATGTACATATGAAAATTCGTAAAATCGAAGATCACATTCGTACATGGCGGGATTCGAACCCAAGACCTGTAGATTACAAGTCAAGTGCTTAAACCACTGAGCCACCGACGCTTTAATTTATCATTTAAATTAAACTTATTTATGTATATTTTAACAATATTAATGCAGTGTCGTGGTGGGGAATTACGTACTATTTTATCTATTCGTATGTCCACGACATTAGCGACTCCATCATTTAACTGTTATTACATTGCGTGGTGTGTATGATGTGAAATAGCTTGTGAGATATCATGAAAGTGCTTCCTAGTACATGTACGCTTTTCTGCAATAAAGTCGTATGCACATGGAGATGTAGTAAATTAAGGTAAGGGAAAATCTTTTTACTATGAAATAAACAATTTATTACACATTTGTTTATTGCAATTATAACAGAAGATTTAAGTAACTTTCGTAACTTTAACCATTTTTTCTAACAGCCTTACAAATAAAGTTAAACTGAGTATTTTTTTTTTATAACATAAGGTGGCAAACGAGCAAGCGACCACCTGAAATCGCCAAAATGGCGAAGCGACCGCTGTCCATAGACATCCACATTGCAGATGCGTTGCCTACCCTTATACGACGGAGGAGGAGACGCACATAAGGATGATATTTCCCCTTCCTATGCTTCTCCTTCACTGTCAAATCCACTTCCTCTTCTCAACCTCTCATAAGAAAAGGGTGGTAAAGAGAAAGGGACTTACATTAGCAAATATTAGTATCAGTACAAATTTTATTATACTTATACTCAGCTTATTCCTAAGTTTTACTTTATACCTCCTTTATTTGTAAGGCTGTAAATGTTTTGTGTAGTTTTGAATTATTTCGTCGCATTTTATTGGGTACTAGCTGTTCCCGTGCGGCTTCATCCGCATAAAATTATAAAAAAAATATTATATTGTTTACATTTGTCAAATTATCAATAGCAAATGTCAAAATGACATGACATTAGAAACCTTGACAGTCTTGCTTTCTTGATGTTGGCAGGAACTTATGGTCTCTTTCCCACATTAGGGCTTTTATCCAAAATATTTAATCCCTATGTTTAATGTCGTGAAAATATATAGCCTAAAGCGTGACGTAAGTGTAGGGCTTTTTATTAAAAAAAGGATTATTCAAAAATATACTGTAATTGCTGACATCTTAGGCAACAAAGAAGTGTGTGTTTACACTTTATTATTATAGTTATAGATTGCTAGTTGTCACTAAACTATGAAGTGAAATGTAAAACAGTTGTAGGAATTGTTTTGTCTGTTTCCTTTTTTTTTCTACTATTTTCTATTGTGCCTGGCTTTTTGTATTCAGTATGAAGTGTGCTTTACGTGGAATTGGCTATATCTATAATAAAGAGCTCTCTGATTGAGATAAAGGCGCGATAACCTGCGCAATAATGAGAAGGTTCAAGTCGTTCAGCCACCGAATGACCCACGACAATAATATAAACTCTACAAGTAGGGTAACAATGTTTTACCGCTACTGGTTTAAATGTTTTTTTTATTTCTTTTTTTACATTTCCGATTACCTAATACATTTGACTTTGATCTTATTTGCTTCACTTTTATTATATCTTATTACTAAAACTACGTGACGCATAAACTATAATACTTTTCTCATTCTCTATACTGGTAGAATAACAAAAATTGTTACAACAAATAGAAAATTTTGTCCGAGTAAATTTCGTGTTAATGGACATAGCCGTTGTACGGTTTCGAGAAATAACCGTATAGTTGTAGTCACACATAATGATAATAGTTCGTAGAAGGCGTGTAAGCCGACGCTGGCTGTTCAGACACGACTGACGTTTTCTACCCAAACGGCTGATGTAATCGCGGCGTTGAGCGGGAAAGAACTTGTAACTCCAAGGGTTTATGGCTTCGATTATCGGTGACCAGCCCAACGGTCTCTATTCCGTATTCAATTTCTATTGCCTTATAAAAGTTGCTTTTATAATCAAAACAAAAACCGACAAGGTTTAAAAAGTACATGTGAATAAAAGATTTCAACGCAAATTTTTCGTAAACTTTCGCGATGATGTTATTAAAATGCAGATTACTAGTGTAAATACTATTAATAATGCGTGTGAATTTATTAAGAATATTTATTTTTAATTGTTACTTATTAAGAATACGTATTGTTATTTTGACATTTTATTCTGTAGGTTCATTCTATTGTTATGTCAACAAATAATTTACGACTTAAATAAAATTTCAAGTCTCATTTCCTAGACGTTGGTAAGGTATTACATGAAGTCACTAAGCTTCTTTTCACTAGCGCTGACGCGAATCGGGCCGCCTTTTCGTATGAACATGTATAACGAATCAATAGGTAAGTGTACATATTACAATCGCATAGTTGTGCCAGTGGAAATCGGGTTTAGCTACTGTTGCATATTGCATGACACGTTAACTATGTGGCTAATGCTGTGCCAATAAAAAATGTCCAGTGTGCGACATTTGACATTGAATTAAATGTCGATCGTGAATCATAATTAATATAATTCATTGACTTTTAAAAGATATATTTCTATAAAAATGTAACTAACCTAAAGGTTGAAATCTTGTTTGATCATGTAACTGACTTGACATTTAAATGTTGACTTACTTGACAGTTCTTTTGTTACGAATACCGAGGTTTTAAGCCTTTGTGGTGATCATCCTCAGCTACACGGCACTACTGAAGGGGTCGTATCCCATAAGTTTTTACTGCAGGTTGACTTCAAATTAGTTGTGATAATCGCACATCACGGTGTTCTCCTTCACCGTCACAACGCCGGGTATAAATGTTCACGTGTAATTCGAAAACGTAAAACAAATTGGTACATAGTGGGTTTCAAACGTGCAAATTACGAGTAAAAGAAATCGTTGTAGTGCAGAATAGTAATATGAAGCTTGATTAATAATATTTATTTCTGTTCTACGAATTATTCATAATTTTTAATTACATTTCTTTCCAATTAGTTGAAGTCGTTGAAAGAATAAACGTGTTTGATCCTAGTCAAATTGAGTAAGAGTTGTTTATTAAAACATTTATTGAATTACAGATCCTATTATAATGATTCTTAGAGATGATATTTGCGTGACATATGTGAGAAAATAAGATCAATGGTTTTGTTTTACTGTACATTTTAAGAGACCGTTTCTAAACCGATTAGAATGGTGCTTCAAAAGCCCTTAGATTTAGACATAAACTCATTATTTTAAGACATGGTATAGGGTTGTGTGAAATCTTACACAATAGGCCTTAACTAATACGTGTTTAACAATTTAACATAGAAATGCCGAACAATTAAATGTATTGTTGTTAATGAAGTGGAAATAATTGGAATTTTACAGATGATGTTATAGTGACTAGGAACGTAGTGACTTGCCTTTTGACTTTATAATGGTTTCCCAACTACTTTTAACTATTCGATAGTGTTTTTGGTTCAATAAATTCATGTGCGTTTCCGAATTACGTAACTTGAGCTTTACTCCGGTAAATATTGGTGAACCTAACACTAATGAATCCTAGTATTTTTTTATATCATAAGATGGCAAACGAGCAAGCTGCCACCCAAATCCGCTAAAATGGCGAAGCGACCGCTGCCCATAGACATTCGCAATAGCGGATGCGTTGCCTACCCTTGATCGACGGAGGAGGAGACGCACATAAATAGGATATATTTCCCCTTCCTATGCGTGTTCTGCACCATCAAATCCACTCCCATGCTTTTCTAATGAGAAAAAGGGTGGGAAGAAAAAGGGACTAAAGTCGGGCCTTCGTCCTAGTATAAAATAGATACTTCAGAAACCCAGCATTAGTCAACTAGTGTTTTGACTTATGACTAATAGGTCGATAGCGGCAATTAAACAAAGACAAAGTAAACCTAGATAATTGTTTATTTTTTAATTAGTTTTTACAGTTGCATTAAATAAGTTTATGAACATCATGGTATTATTATAGATAAATAAAGAAATTGGTAACAGTATAAAATTGTTAAACAATTAATAAAATCAATATAAATCACAATAAGAGTGCAAATAAATGAATATTTTCAAACACTATTGAACTCTTCTAATCAATTCTAAATATATTAATTACATTTTATATTTAAATTTTAAAATGAATAGTTCCGTACCGTCATTTCGTTGTGTTGACAGAGATAAATAACAAAAGTAATTTATAAATAAATTGTAATTTATTAGTCCATTAGAATTAGCTTTGGTATGGTAACACTAAAAATAAACTTACTACCGAGTAAAGACACTAATGGATGACAATTTCTCTTCATTCAAAATGTCGTTATTAACGTATTCCTAAAATATTCAACCACTTTGAATGAAATAGGGTTGGCACATTTGTAGAAATATGTGAAAGAACCTGGTATTAACCCTAATATAACCTTTGTTATGTTAGGGGATGTACATATGTTGGAAAAATGGTGCATTTATGTCTTTTCTGAAATTCTTCACAGTTATGTACGGTTTAAAGTATGTTTTTCTCAATAATTAGATAATTGTTAAGTAATTGTTTCTGTCCGTGACTGACATTAAAATGTATTTTTTAAACTACTTCTTTATTTTAATTTACGCATTTGATGTAAACAATATTTTATTATTAGATTGATGTTTATGATTGCGGTAACATGAACGTGAATAGCCTAGATTTTCTGTGAAAAGGTTTTGTGAATCTATAAAAGTATACACTTTTATCTCCTCATCTTATCAAGTGTACACTTTTATTTACAAAATGTAATCACTAATTTGGTATTGACTACTAACATATGGGAGTAGAAATTGTCATGGACAAACAATACGTCATGCATAACGGTTGTAACTGGTAACCCTAAATCAAACGAGTCGAGAGCGTCATTTCTCTGGGGAAATAAGTTGAGTGAATGTTGCCACACCTTGGGTGGTTTGCCATCTTTAATTTATTAACAGGTTAAATTTCTAATTAAACCGCACCCAACTTTTTAATATCTATCATCATGTTTTGTTCCGCTTTATGCGTAAGCATGTATTTTATTGGCGAAAGTCCAATAAAGATAAGGTTATCTCTTCAAAGGGAATAAAAGGTCGCAACTATTATGGAAATATTCGTGGAAGACCTTAAGTTTCTTGTCTATGACTCTTTTAACGGACAACACAGTCAATTTATAAAAACAATGTGACATTTACTAACAGATCGTTAATTATTCTAGAATAATCCACATTTATTTATACAATTTGATATTATTATTACAATCTTTACGATAGTGTTCAACGATTACATATTTTGAGGTACTTTTATACATTGACTTCCCACGCACTCCACATCTCACCTTGACTGGACATTTCAGGTCAATTGTTCTTATTCATCCCATTTTGAACTTGCGTAAATCCGTGTAATACGTCTAAAGGGCGCGTGGGCTTGTAATTTGACCTCTGTACAAACAAAACTGACACGCTAGACATGGGTGAAACTATATGACAATACTTCGGTGGCTCTGTTTAACTTGTTACCGACAGCGCGGCAGCCAAAAATGCAAAACAAAAACTTTTTTTCAAATTAAAACATCTTTATTCAAACTTGTTTACATATTTTACAAATAACAAAAATTATGTCGCGATCACATCTTTTACGTGTCTCTTTTCCTTTAATTTTTCATAATACTTCAACCGTTCAATGTCTCGGTGGCCAGTACTCAACCTCTTTGGCTGTATTCACACTTGTCAGCCAAAGAGGTTGTATTTTGCACTGACCAGGCTGTTATACTCTCTTTTTAAGCTCAATCTTTAAAAGATAATATGATTGATTAATTAAACATGAATATATCAACTAAATATACAGTTCATCTATTTTCTATCGTTACTTTTATATTTACACAGAAGTTAGTATTTATCAATGAAAAACACGAAACAAGGTTTTAATAGGCTTTGGCTTACGATAGTCTACATAGTACCCATGGGGTTCATTGCGGGTCTAATCAGATTGACAAATTCCTTGTCATACCGATTATGTGTTGTAATGTTTGGTCTATATTTTTTTAGCCTCAGTAACATTTCCATGTTTACTGATTTTCACCGAGACAGCGCACCGACAGAGCGCGTCAGATATGTTTGTCGGAGTATACAATGCTTGACTTTTAACATCAAATGCGCTGATTACACGTGGGCAGTGTCAACAGACACTTACTCCAATGTAGCGGTAATTTACGAGTGCTGGACGTAGGCATGCGGGATAACAGCCGCGTGTTTTGATTGTACGGGCCTGATACATGGAGCTAGAATATTGTGTAATGGTTAAGGGAACCCCTTAGTGTGTGTTTGTATAAGAAATCTATTGTTAAAGACACTGCGCAGTTATGATCTTGAAGAATAAGGTCTCTGTAACTGAACTTCTTTTCACTGTTATGTTAAAGGATGCTTAAGACAAATTGTAGTAAAAATTTAATATGGCATTACTAAAAGAACAATTTAATACACTCAAGAGCATTGAATCTTGGTCACTTAAAAAACCTAAAAATCTCGTAAACTAAGAATGCTAGTTTAATAAAATAATCAATGTTTAATAGACAATTAAAAACTACTTAAATTAAGATACTAACTTCTCTCTTACAGAGGTATGGAGAATATTAACGAAAATCGTATAAGAAATTTGATGTATAGCAGATTTACAGTTTTTTGTTTTCATTGACCCGGATTCAATGCCATTGAGTGTAGTTTTTTCTTTGTTCTTTGGTTTGTCTGTGTTGTGTAGTTCGTAGCTCCATGTTTGCCTTTGTTATGAATCAAAATAAGATTACTGCATGTGTGCAGTGCTGACTAATTCGTGGCTTGCATTGGATGCACGTCATCGTTGAAGCTAACGGATCCTTTATGCGACATACGCTCATACGCTTTATGAATTACAATTTTAATATGTGAATATACATAGTAAAGTGTACAGTGTTTAATTTGAAACATAGACTATACAAAGAACTGAAAAGAGTAGACGCTGTCTTAGAAAACTAATCACAGAAGCACGTTCTTTTATAGACCAGGATTACGAAACCTCACATTATTGTGGAAAAATTGAGCTAATTTTCATTGTGTTTTTAAATGTTATGTAATAAAGTATTTTTTTTTATAACATAAGGTGGCAAACGAGCAAGCGGCCACCTCAATCCGAAGCGACCGCTGCCCATAGACATCCGCAATTGCAGATGCGTTGCCTACCCTTATCCGACGGAGGAGGAGACGCACATAAAGAGGACATTTCCCCTTCCTATGCATATCCTCCACCGTCAAATCCACTTCCTCTTCCCATCCTCTTCTTATAAGAAAAGGGCGGTAAAGAGAAAGGGACTAAAATTAGGCCTCCGGCACCACACTCATCAGCCGAAACACGGAATTGCTTCCATTTCACGCCTGTCTTCTGTGTGGTCGTGGTATTACACCGGGCGTGCTGGCCCATTCGTGCTAAGATGTTAAAGCGGGCACTACCACTGTTAAAGTAAAAGTAGACGAAAGTAGTAAGTAGTAAGTAGTAAGTAGTAAGTAGTAAGTAGTAAGTAGTAAGTAGTAAGTAGTAAGTAGTAAGTAGTAAGTAGTAAGTAGTAGAAGTAAAAGTTAAAGTAGACGATTTAACGCCATTATAATGTTTATATTTACCTGGTATACGTTTATTTCCTCACCAGCTTTTGACCGCGACTCGTGTTCTTCCAGGCTATCCTCCACGCCTCTGGAGATCTGTTCATCTGTTTAGGCTACAGACTCTTACAAACATCCATCAATCGATCTAAAATTTAAGATTAACGTCATATTTCAAGAGCTTTTTATAAAGCCGAATGTACCTCTCCCTGGCAGATAGCCAGATTCTTGTAGTATTATTTTTCTTTGTGTGTCTTTTTTTAGGAATTCACATGTTTGCATGTTTATTCAACGTACTAACGTAATCAAAACGTTACTAAATCCAGAAGCCATTAATAAGTATCGACAAAGGTTACGTGGTTCGTACGACGTGTCAAACTATTAATTTATGTTCGCGCCAAGCGCGAGTGGGTCGTGACGGCTAGGGATGTGCTGATATTGAATTATTCATCCCATAGACAAGTTTTTATATGACAACGGTCAGACATGCAAGCGACTCCTTCCACGTCAATGCTGTCTGAACATCCGTAACACCACAGGAATTATAAGTATTAAAGAAAGTAGGGTTGCCACTTGTTAACTCCGTGGTAAGTTTAATGCACTCTTACGGTTTTTTTGCTGTAAGGTTAATTAATACAAAACTTCTTTTGTTTTTGGTGTTTAGTAATGCTTTGAATGTCAATACGAGTATAGTGTTTCTTGCAACATTGCTATAAGAGGACTGCTGGTTAAGTAGGGTTGCCATTTCCGTTATTCCTTTTTTATTGCTTCTAAAGTTAATGTGACGTTTATTCCTTAGTAAGCTGTAATGTTGAAGGATGTTTTTTTATTATAAGTGCATGTATTTGCATAATGTGTACTTTTTTGTTTGTACATTTAGTAATTTCAAATAATTTGTATAGTCTAAAATAGATTTATAACCTAAAAATAACGGTTCTAAATATGTTAATGCGTGTGTAATCTGTAAATCCACTTAGCGTCAAAATAATCATATAATTAAAATACAAATGATAGGTGATTTCTTTTAATAGTTCTGACAGTGGCAATAATGGATCTCTGCAGATAGTGTTGCTTTTTTATATAGAAAATAGCATTATTTACAACTATACCGTTAATAAGATTATTATTGTAATGTTATTTGAATTAGAATAGTCGTTTCTAATATAGTGATAAAATAAGATAATCTGTCACGTGTTAAAATTTATGTTCGTCATATGTTTTTTTTATCTGTCTATATTTAGTTTTTAAGATAAGAATATTTCATTAGTTACTGTCATAGTCATTTTTTGGTAGCTAAAATTTTATCTTTTAAGTTAGCAACGTACATTTTTTTATTTTTATCTGTAGATATCTACAGGTTAAAACTTGTTTTTTTTTTGAAGATACAAATGTGATTTTTTCTTTTTCTTTTAACTGTTTTTATTGAAGACATAAAATTTCTTAGTGTAATGTGTTAAATGCTTTTTGTAGTTTAGTTTACTTCTCTATATCGATCTTCTGTATGGTTAAAAAAACCGGTTCAAAATAAACACTGACTACTCTCTAAATGAGATAAACAATAAATACGACATCTTATTACGATTGCTACAAAATTATAAAAAATCCGGTTAATCGTTACAAAACCGTAACAATGTCACATCGCACGTCACATCACTAGCGTTGACAAGTGTTGCGTTGGCGTTTACAGCCGCGTGGGCTGCGGGCGCAATGAGCCATCTGGAAATAAACATTACTGCAGCAGTGTCATACTGCAAGTGCACAACACTAATAATATTAGACATGAATTCAATGCAGAACATCTGGCGTCAGCTAATGTAATAGTTTACATTATTAGAACCACTAACATCTATTAATGGATAGGTTATAAGGCGTGGTTATGTGCCAGTTCGATTTCCGCCATTTTGGCGCTGTTGGTTGCGGTTAGTTTTGCCTGTCTACTCTGATTATTCCCTAAACTATCGCATAACTGTTTAGTTTCACTTTGATTCCATGAGCTGCGCACACTACTCGATTTTTAGTTGTGCAACTAAACAGTTAAATTGGCTGTAAAACAATCGACAATCGCACAAAAGTTGTTCGATATTTAGTCAAAGGTGGCCCCTCTAAAAAGCCGATAGTATAGTTTTCTATGTGTTTTCGTAGTGGAAACTGATTGTTACCTTCACGTATTATTGTGTAGCATCGCTTCATTTCAAACCTCATATATCATGTCAAAATATCAGGCACATAGATTATCACACCCACAGAGTGATATTTTATCTTTCCTATATTTATTAAATTAATAGTCAGTTTTAAATAATAGCTTATAGTAATTTATAGCCAGGTGTTGACAGGTTTTTTTTTCTATTCGATTGCTTTCATCTTAACACACCTTTTAATATTAAATGAAAATAATGAAGAGGGATTTTGAGCGGCTTAAAATTTATTTCTGTAGTTTTTTATTTAGTAATTGTCCGTCGTAATTAAAAAAACTAATACAAACTTTGTTTTACCATTAGTTAACTGTGATGTTTCGATTGCATATCTATTTAGATAATGAGTTATTCCTTCATTAATCTATATTTTTCAATAACAAAAACGATGGTAATATAACGGTGTAAATTAATCCGCGAACAAGATCACGAATCGCAGGCCAGCTATAATTTACGCCAATTACAACCACGCTGAGAACTAATCACTTTCATTCGCTGATGCGGCGAATATTGCAGTATAACCGTATCATAAATCGATCAATTGATTTAACACTATATAGTTATAGTTGAATTATCTTTACAATGCCATTCCGTTCACCTGGAATTAAAAAAAAAATAGCTTATGCGTTCTTCTAGACTATCCTCTACATCTATGCCAAATTACATCAAGATCCGTTCAGTTGTTTGTGTTGAAAACTAACAAACATTTATCTAAATTTTCGCATGTACAATATCATCATCATCATCATCATCATCACCAGCTCACTATACGTCCCCACCGAGGGGCTCGGAGCCTACCCTAAGTAAGGGTGACTAGACCATAGTCAACCACGCTGGCCAACTGCGGGTTGGTTGACTTGACACATATCTTTGAATTTCTTCGCCGATATGTGCAGGTTGCATCACGATGTTTTCCTTCACCGTAAGAACGTCGGGTAAATTATGTACATATGAAAATTCGAAAAATCGAAAATCACATTGGTACACGGCGGGATTCGAACCCAAGATCTGTAGATTACAAGTCAAGTGTTCAAACCACTGAGCAACCGACGCTTTATAATATAAGTAAGAGGAATTTGATAGAAATTGACAACCAGTAAGTCTGGTGTTTTTGAAAAATTTGTGGTTAGAGGAATGCTTGGTGGAAGTAAAAGTAGAAAAATTAATAATATGAGCGTGACAATAAAATTATTTTAATGTTTAATGTATTCCGTTCAGTAAAATACATTTAATTCTCCAATGAATATAGTTTATTTAAACCTATTTGTCCTAACAGTGAATTAAATATATCGTTTATGTTCTCTTCGGTTAACTGTTGGTCGTAATTCTTCAGTTAGAGGTCATTGACCTTCCTGGTGAAGAAACGTATCAAATGTCAACAGTATACCGACAAATGTTGTAAAATAACGACTCACGAAGAAATATTTATAGAGTAATAAATATTGAAGATAAATAGCGTGAATATAAATATATCGAAAGCGAAATAACTCTTCTACAAATGTTAAATGATATACATTTTCTAAAACATTTCACATACAAATAACTGACAATAAATAATATGTTATAAACATGACCCTTGTTGAAACGATTGTGTGTGAAAATAAACAAAACTTAAAAAAAATTATTAATACGTTTATTATACATTTTTGATAAAGACTTCATCCGCAGAATCAAAAAAAAAACTAGTTATAAATATAGCATAAGACATCCGTGGATAACGTAGCTTCCTTACAATCAAAAATATTTACAAATCGGTCCAGTAGTTTAAAAGCCTATACACTACAAACAAACAATCAAATTCCATTACTGGACTTATAATACTACTGCATAGTATAGAATAGAATTGAGTCTTACATCGTCCTCAATACAAGTAATAACAAAATTAATGTCCCATTAAAACCTTAAACGAAAGGTGATCACATTATTACCTTATAACTCAGCCAATAACCCGTTTAAAATGGTGTGATCAGCCCACTAACAGTCACTTGGCTGACTCTGATTGTTGCCTTGGTCGTATATTTAGCGATAAAAAAAATAAACGGCTCCAACTGCCAAGTTACAGCTTAATTAGGGACTAATTAGGTTATTCCCAGCGGATGTCGATATACGAATAATCGGTAATTTATGGTTGTAAATGCACGGCAACAGGCCCTATTATCGACGTGTAAGTAATTTAGTATATAACGAGGCCAGATTTATAAAGCATGCTAGTCAATTAGGTGACGTTAAAAGAAAGAGTGAACGTGATTTGTATTCAAAGTTAAAGCAATGAATCGATTGAAAATACGACTGAGATCAAAGAAAATAGAAAATAAAAAACATAAAGTCTTCTCTATACTAACAGATGACAAAATATGACGTGATAAAGAATATAATGAAATCGGAAGTGGAAGAGTTTGATGTAGTTTGATTCCGAAGACTGGTGGAGCTGGATTTGAAAAGCATATCATTATTTTAGAAGAAGAGAAGTACCGTACGTGAGGAGAACTAATTCATGAGTGTGGAGGTATACCTGTAGAGAATGTACCTGAAAAGAAAAGAAAGAGGTAGAGATAAACCTAGAGTGATGGATGGATTGTGTGAAAGATGACATGATCAAGAATGGAGTGATGACTGTGAAGACGGAAGATAGATTAACCTGGTGGATGCATACCTGATGCGTCAACTCTACGGAAGTAGTATAAGGAATGATGTTATTTTAGAAAGTATTAGAAAAGTCCAGTAATAAGCTATTTCTGTTGATGAAATCATAGATCAGTCACGTGTCAAGAGTCCATTTATTTCTGGAGACTATAATTGATAAAAAGCAATCAAACGCCCAGGTGATCGCACTGGACATAAATAACGTTGGAAATCGTGAAATATCCCGTCGGCATGGAGTCTGTCTGTTATTTATAGTCTCAGAGTCAACACAACATAATTCTAAAAGGTTAAACGCCTTATTATTTCAAATCAGAATGAAAAACAGTTTATGATTGCTACTCTTAGTGTAACAAAAAGTGCGGCTTTAACTTTGTTCGTCGTTAAAGACTTAAAAGCCGGTTAGCATTCTAGATGCGGCTAGAGAGGAATGCGGGCCATCATTCCGAAAACGCAAACGCATCGCCGCATCTACTGATTTTATAGGCTCTAATTACGTGATAAAATTGAATGGCATTTCGGTGCGTCGGCAGAAAAGGTGTGATAGTTGCTAATTGCACGTTTAGCCATATAAGATGGACCCGCCATCGGTGGTTTATGTACGGAGATGGGTTTTTTCAGCGACCACAATGACTGCTTTATAGCATTGTGATGTGGAACTAGTTCCAATATAGAGTTGACTGGTGCGTAAAGGCGATAAAATGAGTTTTTTAAACACTCATAAATTATGTTCCAGCGACTGCAAAATCAGTACAGATAAGGTATGAACGTAGATTGTATATCTTAAGTATTGTATTTTATGTTGAAATCGTTGATTAATTTTTTATTAAGTTCGTTTATTTTATCAGAGACTATATTTCAGCCACGACTCCGCTCACGTGG